>NW_012098876.1:2650713-2705822 GCF_000951045.1 Mandrillus leucophaeus | reverse complement strand
TGAGAAAATATAATAGATTAGAGGAAAACTTAAAACTAGGTGTAAAGTGGGATCCTGGGTAGGATCCTGAAAAAGAAAAAAAGAAGATGCAAGTAAAAACATTAGTGATTTTCAAATAAGACCTGTAATCTAGTTAATAATATTGTTCTATTCTTTATTATTGCACTATGGTTATGGTAAACGCTAACACACAGAAAAAATGGACGAAGAGTATAAGGAAAATACTTGTAGTATGTCTAAAACTTTTCCGTAAATCTAAAATTATTTCAAAACAAAAATTTAGCCTTGTAAAATAAAAATTACCAACTATGCAAAGAGGTAGAAAATTGCAACTCATAATTCAGAGACAACAAGTTAATTAAAACCAAGTAATAATTGGCAAAGATGGTAGAATTATTGGATGAAGATGCTAAAACAATCATTACAACTGTTTTCCAGGTGTTCAAAAGTTGAGCAGGGACATGTAAGATACGAGAAGTCCAAAATTAAACCTCTAAGATGAAAATTTTAATGTATGATATGAATAATACTCTGGATAGAATTAATGGCAATCAGATACTGCAAAAGAAAATGTCAGTGAACTTGAAGACATAACAACAGAAACTGTTCAAAATGAAACACAGAGAAGAAAGGGATTCTTCTTTTTTATAATTGCAGCCCTCAACACAGGGTCTTTATGGACATAGTTGACAAAATATGTTCAAAATGTGTTCACTGAAAACTATAGAACACTTCTGAGAAAAATTGAAGATTTGCTTAATTCAATAAAAACAGATTCCAATTTCATGGATTGAAAAACTCAGTGTTATTTAAGTTTAGTTCTCTAAGAATTATTCTACACATTTAACTCAATTCAAATTAAAATCACAGTGAGTTTTTTCTAGTAAAACTTGACAAGCTGATTTTAAATGTATTGAAAATGCAAAGGTCCTTTGTCAAAACAATCTTGAAAAAACTTTTAAAAAATCTTTGCGAAAATGCACAAAGCATGGAATATAAAAAAACGATAATTTGGACTTTGTAAAAATGAAGAATTTTTGAACTTCAAAAGATAGCATTAGAAAATTAAAAAGGAAGCTTAGGTCTGGGAAAAATAGTCACAATATTTATACCTGTCATATTTCTGACAAAGATATTTTATTTTGACTAACTAAGAAAGTTTTCTTTTTTAAAAGCACTTTATTTTTTAGAGCAGTTTCAGTTTTACAGCAAAATCGAGAGGAAGGTAAAGAGATATCCGATTTACCCCTTGTCCCCACACATGCATTGCCTCACCTTTATTATCATCCCTTGCCAGAGTGGTATAATTGTTACAACTGATGAACCCACACTGGCATATCATTGGCACACAAAGCCAATAGTTTACATTAGAGTTCACTCTTGTTGTATATTCTGTGGATTTTGCCAGACAAATAACGACGCACATCCATCATTACACATATAGAGTATTCTCATGGCCCTAAAAATCCTCTGTGCTCTGCTTATTTATCCCCTCTACCCTAAACCCCTGGCAACTACTGAACTTTTACTGTCTCCATAGTTTTGCCTTTTCCAGAATGTCATATGTTGTAATCATACAATATCTGGCCTTTTCAGATTGGCTTCTTTCACCTAGTAATAAGCATTTAATTTTCCTCCATGTCTTTTCTGACTTCATAGCTCATTTCCTTTAAGTACTGAATAATATTTTATTGTCTGGATGTACCACAGTTTTATTCATCCATTCACCTACTGAAGGACATCTTGGCTGCTTTAAGTTTGAGCAATTACGGTGGGAACTGGGAGAAGCTGCTATAAATATTCATATGCAGGTTTTTGTGTGGCCATAAGTTTTTAACTCCTTTGAGTAAATATGAAGGAGCATGATTGTTGGATTGTATAATATGTATAAATATGCTTAGTTTTATAAGGGACCACCAAACTGTCTTCCAAAGTGGCTGTATGATTTTGCAATCCCATCAGCAACAGATGAGAATTCCTGTTGCTCCATATTCTCACCCACATGTGGTATAGTCTATGTTCCAGATTTTGGCCATTCTAATAGGTATGTAGTGATACCTTGTTTTAATTCACATTTTCTTGCTAACATATGATGTGGAGTCTCTTTTTACATGCTTGTTTGCCATGGGATATATTCTTTGTTGAGGTATCTATTAAGGCCTTTGGCCCATTTTAAAATTGGGTTGTTTTCTCCTGAGATTTAAGAGTTCTTTGTATATTTGAAATGACAGTTCTTTATCAGATATGTGCTTTGCAATTATTTTCTCTGAGTTTGTGGCTTGCATTCTCATTCTTTTGACATTGTCTTTCACAGAAGTTTTAAATTTTAATGAATTCCATCTTATCGATTGTTTCTTTCATGGGTAATGTCTTTGTATCTAAAAAGTCATCACCATAACCAAGATAATGTAAATTTTATCCCATGTTATCTTTCAGTAGTTTTATTGTTTTCTATTTTTAATTTAAGTCTATGATCCATTTGAGTTATTTTTGTGAAGTGTGTAAGATCTACATCTAGATTTTTTTTTTTTTGCACGTATACGCTCAGTTATTCCAGCACCATTTGTTGAAAAGACTGTTCTCTTTGTTGTATTTATTACCTTTGCTCTTTCGTTAATAGATCAGTTGATTGTTTATGTAGGTCTATTTCTGAGCTTTATTTTCTGTTGCCACTAATCCATGATCCATTTGTCGCCTTTTTTTTCTGTTGTTGTTGTTGTTATTATTATTATTATTATTATTTTGCCAATACCATTCTGTCCTTATTACTGTGGCTTTACAGTATGTCTCGAAGTTGAGTAGTATCAGTTCTTCAACTTTGTTCTTCTCCTTCAATATTTCGTTGACTATTCTATATCTTTTTCCTTTTTGTATAAACTTTAAAATCAGTTTGTCTATATCCACAAAATAACTTGCTGGATTTTTTATTGGGATGATATTTAATCTACAGGTCAAGTTGGGAAGAACAGATATCCGGAAAATATTGAGTCTTCCCATAGATGCATATAAAATGACTCTTCATTTATTTAGTTCTTTGATTTATTTCATCAGAGTTTCTAAATTTTTTCTAGCATAGATTTTGTACATATATAGTCAGATTTATACGTAAGAATTTTTCTTTTTGGGGGTGTTAATGTAAAGGATACTATGTTTTTAATTTCAAATTCCACCTTTTCATTGCTAGAATATAGAAAACTGACTTTTATATATTAACTTTGTGTCTTGTAAGTTTTCTATGTTTGCATATTAATTCAAGGAGATTTTGGTGATATCTTTATATTTTCCACCTAGACAATCATGTTATCTAAAAGCAAAAATAGTTTTATTTCTTTCTTTCCAAGAAATACACATTTTATTTCTGTTTCTTGTTTTATTTCATCAGCTAGGACTTCCAATGCAATGTTGAAAAAGTAGTGGCAGAAAAGGACATTCTTGGCTTGTCTCTAATCTTAGTGTGAAAGCTTCTAGTTTCTCACCATTAAGTATAATATTAGTGGTACTTTTTTGTAGATATTCTTTATCAGGTCAAGGAAGCTCCCATCTCTTCCTAGTTTACTGAGAGTTTTTCTCATGAATGAGTGTTGAATTCCATCAAATATCTTTTTCTGCATCTGTTGACATGATTATGTGACCTTTCTTTTTTAGCCTCTTAATGTAATGGATTACATTACTTGATGTTTAAATGTTAACCTGCCTTACACTCCTGGGGTAAATCCCACTTTTACATGGTGTAGAATCATTTTTGTCCATTGTTGGATTGAACTTGCTAGTACTTTCTTGAGGATTTTTGCATCTATGTTTATGGGGGATGTTGGTCCAGCTTCCTGTAATGTCTTTGTCTGGTTTTGAATTTAGGGGAATGCTGGCCTCATTGAATGAGTCACCTCATTGAAGTACTCCATCTACGTCTATCCTCTGAAAGATATTGTGTAATTGGTATAATTTCTTCCTTAAATGTTTGGTAGAATTCACCAAAGCCAGATGGAGTTGGCTACCTCCATTCCCCCAGCTCAGTTAGGCTCTGATAAAACTCCAACAGGTTAGGCTCTGGTTAATTAGTTTCTCCTGAGGGCAAGCATTGTGAAAAACAGAGTGCTGTGGCATACCCTGAAATGGTTCATTTTTCCCTCCCCATGCCAGAAGCATAAGTGACTTTTTCTCTGATATTTACTCTAAAAACATGGTAAAACTCACAAAAGTGAGGGGGGCTATGACTGGGTGCTCTGAAGTTATTAACTCTCCAGAAATTCATCAATTATAGTTCAGGTCTCCCTATCCTGGCACCAGCTCCCATTGTAGTTCCACTTATGAGTCTCTGCTCCAGGAAGTCGTGGCTCCTCTATTCACTTGTCTGTCTCTCCAATCTTGAGGGCAATGGCTTACCCTCTGTTTTCATTTTTCTTATGGATCTAAGAAGAGTTGTTGATTTTTCAGTCTGTTCATCTTTTCACTTGTTGTAAGGAGGGAGTGGCAATTTTCAAGCTTCTTACATGCAGAACCAGAAACCATAACTGTACAGGAGTGGTTTTTCGATAAACAATCCAACGAAAACTGGCCAAAACATTTGAAAGACATTTCAAAAAAAGAAATGTGAAGGCCGATGGATTTAATGCATTTTATTATATGTAAATTATACCCCAATAAACTTGATGTAAGATACATAGGAAATATATCAGAGGATTATGATACTCTAAAACTTTCTGACATAAACTGTGAAGTCAATCAATATACTATGAAATAATACAAAGATTTTGATGCTTTTTATATTTCATTAAAATGTAACGTACAATATCTAGATCTCAAGTTGGGCTTCATTTTCCCTGTATTACAGTCCAGTTAGAAAAACAAGAGTTTATGTAATGCTGTTTATTAGATGAAATTCAAAATTTGGAATATTAGCTGTTACCAACCCTAAGAAAGGACCAAAAGAAGAGACATGGTTGCAGAGCTAGACTGGAACTTGATCCATGGCTGGAGTTACCTGGCAACAGCTGGGACCATGGAGGAAATGCTGCCCCGAGGAAGAATAGAGAGGGGAAGAAATTATCCAGCTGCTTCTCCCATCTTCCACCCCTCAACCTCTCTCTAGCGTCTCCTGTTGGTTGAGTAGAGTCAGAAGCGGATGGCAGGGGAACCTGGGAAATCCAGATGGTAGATCTGCCCTCTGTGGTACTGGGTAAAGAAGAGAATGACCAGGAAATCGATCAGAGGGTAAACAGGAAAACGAGCGGCCTACTTCCAACATGAGATGGTTCTTTTTACTCCGAGTTGTAAAGAGCTAGAGGGAAAACATGGGCCGTGTGGAAGATTTGAGGTTCTAAATCTTTGTTTTATCTTGACCTCCTTCAGCAAGATGAATGGGAACAAATCATTTTACTTCAAACACCTCCCAGAGGTGTTTTGTAAAACAATGAAAATATGCCAAGAACTTATCACAGAACCAGTGCCAGATGAACACCAAGTACTTCATATGCTTCAAACATTACCTTGAAGGGTCATTCCACTTTGAGTAGAAAATGAAGTAAATCACAAGTGAGAAGAGAACGAATATTTTAACATTTGAGCGTTCGCTTTTGGGAAGTTAAATAAAGCAGACTGATAGAACCACAGCCAAGGCATTTATCTTTCAGAAATGCTGAGGTATCCCTAAGCAAATAATCAGCCAGAAAAAGTAAACATTCATTTTCCTGCCATTCTGGGGTGTGATCTTGATTTCTTCAGTTCAGCATACTTATGAGCTGCCTTGCCCTCTTTCCCGCATTCTCCCAATTCTTCCATCTTTGCAGGATGCTGTTCTTTCACACATGTTGTTCTTGCTTAATAAAGTAATAACTGACACAATCTGCCCTCTCCACAGAGTAATTACATTAGCCTGTTGTTATTGATTTTGTTGCTAAGGTCTGAGAATCTGCTAATGTGCCACTGTGGGAGTGGTGGGAAGGTGGTAGAGAAAAGCATGTTCTTATAATTTTCCCATAAATCAGATGTTTTCTGTAACTCTTACGTCTTCTAAATATTTTCTCTTGAGAAAAAAAAAAAAAGGATTCAAATGAGTTTAAGACACCAACTCTTATTTTCTCAGCATACCACAAGTACATATAACTGAGTGTAAAGAATTTATCCTGTGGGCGCCTGTGTATCTGCTAATCATTTGATAAGCAACACATATAACTCAAGTAAAACCTGTTTCATAAGTAAACTATATTCTTCCAATTTCCCAATGATTCTGTTTCAATTACCATTGAAAACAATAAAACATTACCATGGAAAGCATTACCACTGAAACATCATCCTGAATTTAGCAGGGTAAAACAATTTTTATTATCTCACAGATTTTATGGATCAAGGATCTGGATAAGACTCAGCTGGGGCTGTCACCTGGGTTCAGCAGTTGTTACTCAGAACATGTATATATGGCCTCCCTAGCAGGGCAGTTTCAGAGTTGTTAGATTTTCAGAGTGGTGGTGTCTCTCAGAGTGAGTATCCAAGGAAAATCAGGAGAATGTTGTGTGACCTTTATAGCTAGCTTCAGAAGTCATGAAACCTCATTTCCACCATTCTTGGTTGCAGGGGTTCTCAACGAGGGGCAATTTTATTTCCCCATCTTCCCCCTTTGGGGTGCATGGAACCACCCTCAAGAAAGTTTGCCAATATCTGAATACATTTTTAGTTTGTACAACTGAAGGTGGTGGGAGCTACTGGCATTTAGTTAGTCGAGCTCAAGGATGCTGTTAAGTATTCTATAATGCACAACAAGAATTTTTGTTAATAGTGCTGAGGTTGAAAAACCCTGCTCCATTGGCTGAGGTAGTCATTGCCGGCCAGATTTAAGGGGAGGAAACATGGATTCTAATTCTGGAGGGAAAAGAGTCAAAAAAAATTGACGAACATTTAAAAACTGCCACGAAGTCCTGAATTTAACTTTTATCAAATTCAAACACCAAGTCTTCTATTAATTCAATTCCCAGGGGATACGATTAAGTTTTCTTTAATTTTTGATTTGTGTGGGTACATAGTAGGCGTATATATTTATGAGGTATGTGAGAGGTTTTGATACAGGCATGCAATGTGAAATAAGCATAGCATGGACAATGGGGTATCCACCCCCTCAAGCATTTATCCTTTGAGTTACAAACAATCCAATTATACTCTTTAAGTTATTTTAAAAAGTTATTGACTATTGCATTATCAAAGATTAGGTCTATTCATTTTTTTTCTAACTATTTTTTGTACCTTTTAAAACTGAGGTTCAAAAGGAAGCTGTAATGGTTTCAAAACCATAGTGATCAGGGATCTCTAAATGGGGCTTTGAGGCACCTGGAAACATACTCTTACTCTAACCTGCACATAGGACTCTGAGAATGTAAATGCTTAGGTTAAGTTACCAACTAAACAACAAAGGCTAAGCCCAGATATCAGTTATATAATTTGAGATGCCCCACCATTATTTTCTCTTGATCTTCAAGTTTCTTACTTATTTTACTCATTTCAATATTTTTCCAGCTGTCGATGAAGTCCATTTTTAGAAGTTAGTGTGGTTACATTTAAACCTAATTTTCAAACTGACTTGCTTGAAATTCAAAGCACATTTTGAAGCACCAGAGCTCTGGGAGCAGAAAATAGCATCCCTGGGATGACAGGGAGGATGCCCTGTGCCTGGAGGAGATCTCTCTCCAGGATTCAGCAAACCATGGAGCTGTGGGAAGTGTGCTCTCTCTGTCATGAGAGAGAAAGGAGTGACTGGCTCAGCAAGGTTACAGCCTCTCTCTGGATTGTTCCTCAGAACCAGGAGAACTGCGTGGAGCGGCAGCAGTTGGAGGAAACAGAATGTCCTGAGCAAGGTGACTGATTTTACTTAGTGGAAAACAGAATGTTAAAGTAGCTAATAACACTAACTGCTTTCTTTTTAGTTGTTCTCATTTATTGTTTTCTAAAAATCTGTATTTCCATTGCTTTATTTGTTCTAACAGTCTCCTACTGTTCTCAAATACGACGTCTATTTTCTCCTTATCGCACATCTTCAGTTGATGAAAGAGGGTAACACCCTGCTTTCATGCTGATATTTATCAAGAATTTCTGGATCAGGTCCTATATTCCAGACTCTGAACTGAGTGTTGAAAGGTGTGCCAGTGAACAAGACAGACCCAAACTTGATGGCAGAACCCATGGAATAGCCTGCCCCACAAGGTCTGGTGGAAGATATGCTCCACCGAACAGTCAAAAATACACAACTATATGACTTAAAAATGAACAAAGAACCTACTCATGCTTGGAGAGTCCAGACGCCTTCCTGGAGTTGGTGACATTGAAGTGGAGAGTGACAGTCAGATGAAAATGGAGTGAAGCAAACAAGGGAAGGGTTTTCCAAGCTGAGAAAGCAGACTGAATGAAGTCAGGTTCAACCATGTCGACTTTTTTGTTTATTATTGTCTACCTGCTTGTGTATGGCTTTAAGATGGTAGACGAAAATTCTTAAATCTTTGTACAAAAGGGGCAAGGAAGTTGTAATGAGCTGTTGGGTATTAGCTATGTAAATCTCTATTTTTCCTTCTGCATGTGGCTACATGTTACTTCAATGTTATGTTCTTTTTTCATTTTTTTTTTGCACTATTTACACACAGAAAAAATCATTTTGGCCAACAATGTTTATTTAAGATCAACTTGATACTCACTGATGCTCTAATACGTGCCTTTAACAACAGCCTCCTGAAGCAAAACTCATGCAGTAAACCGTCTTTGTTATCTATCACTTCTAGATCCAAGAAGTGTCATCAATGCATCAAAGCCAGGAAGCAGATACAAAATTGGTGTTAGAAATCCAAGGTCAAGACGGTGACAGGTCAAGTTCAGGAGAGGTGGAGGGGTCCGAGAGCAGGAGCATAATTAGAGCATAATTGAAACCCAAGGTGACCTCTGCCTTCAACAGGATTTGAGGACAGCCCCTGTGATTGGATTCAGGGGGTCTACATAACTCTACATTTAGGAGAAACCTCATAGAGTGAACCTTGGGACTATAGGAATCCCAACATATATTCACTCATCTGTGCACCCCCCAAAAAGCACAAGAATATTTACAGGAACACTCTAAAATTCCCACATGTGAAACAGTAGAATGGATAAATTGTGGCTTTTTTACACAATGAAATACAATTCAGCAATGTGCATAGACTTACAACACAACTACATTTGAAAATGATATTGAATCTTACAAATATAATGATATGGGGAGGGAACCACACATAAAAGGCACATATTTTGTGGTCCCATTTTTAAGAAGTTTAAGAACAAGCAAAAGAAATTCAGGGTATTAGAAGTTCTGACAGCTGTTACCCTTGTACAGGGAAAATGGGGAGTGTCTGGAGGGAACAAAGGAGGGGCAGGGATTCTGGAGTGCGAATAATCTGGTTTTTGATCTGGGTGCTGTTTATAACAGTATGTTCAATTTGTGGAAATGCAATAAGTTATACACTTAATTTTGTACTTTTGTATATATTGTACTTTTGCTATACTTTAGTAAAGATTTGGGGAGAAAATAGGAATATAGATAGACCTCTGGGGTGATTGGGGATGTTGAAAAATACACTTTGAAATTTTTTGAAAAATACTGACCTAAAAATTAATCAAACTGTGTTCAGCATCTTTAAATGACTGCAAATAAAATTTGGGTATCCAGTTGAGAAGAATCAGGACTCTGTGCTTTTGTTGGCTGAGCTTTATTCAACTCCACTTACAGCCTACATGGCCACTCATTTTTTTCGGGGGATAAGTCCTTGTTGCTTGCTACAACTACTTATTAGTCACCATCAAATGCCTTATCGTTTGCATCTCACATAGATAACTTTTTTTTCCCCCCAGAGGAATGGTTCATCATATCTGCGGATAGCAACAAATCATACATGAATAAATTTTAGTTTGTGTTAATTGTAAGAGATGGTTTTACTGGGTTTTGTGAAATAAACCAGCATCTGGGTTTAACTGTCTAACTACTTATATAAACAATTCATCATCTAGATATATATCTGTCCCTCTCCTAACATTTATTAAAAATGTTTAAATTCCCTGTTAATGAGCATTGAATTTTAATTTGTGCTCAAGATCACTTTGTCTAATAAAATTTACCTTAGCGGGATATTACTGGTATAATCAATTAAATATTTTCTAAATAACGGGAATTATAAGCACAAACATCTGCTGGGCAAGATGGGTGAAGAGAAAAGGCAGGAGTGAGAAACAACTGTAAGAGGGTTAATTCGGTTTCAGCCAGTTGTAAGTTTTCAGTGTTTAGATTTAAAACCAAAAAATCCAAAATCTGAATTACCTAATTTTTTGATTAAATTTAGAAAATTAAAATTGTCAATGAATTTTTAAATTTTAAAACTTTGTATAAGCCACACAAACCATATGTATAGGCAGGATTCAGTTCCCACATTGTCAGTCTGAGCCTTCCACAAGCATGATTTTACTCAGTCTTCACAAATGTCCTATGAGGTGGACATTGTACAGCTGTCTCTTATACACATCTAGACACATTGTCAGTCTGAGCCTTCCACAAGCATGATTTTACTCAGTCTTCACAAATGTCCTATGAGGTGGACATTGTACAGAGACGGAAACCGAGGAGCATAGAAAGTGTAGTGTATTGGTCAAGTTCACACAGCTAAGAAGAACCAAGCCATGGTAAAATCCAAGTCTAATTTTCAAAATTACTATTCATTTCCTCAATGAGAAAAAGCCTCCTTGCATGTCACTATACTGGGATTAACAATCAAATTATGGTTTTTTACTTATAGGTACGATGGGAAAAAAGATGGAGGAAATATTTGCATTATTTGCTAAGGAATTTTTTCTTTTGGTAATTGGCTTAAAATTCTGTACTACAGAGAGTATATACCACTCAGTATTGCATTCATCTTTCTTTTTCTGGCAATAATATTCATTATAAAGACACAAGAAATAAACCAATCACCTTATCTTACACTATCCAAAGACTACAAAAGGACTTGTCTTAAAATTAATCTGTGGATGGCAACAGCTCACACATGTCCAAATTTTAGTTTGTGTTTATTGTAAGAGTTGGTTTTACTGGATTTTGTGAAATAAACCAGTATCTGGTTTCAACTGTCTAACTACTTATATAAACATTTCACATCTAGGTACTTATCTCTCCTATCATTTATTAAAAATGTTTACATTCCCTGTTAATGTCATCTAATGGAATGGATCCGTGGAAGGTGAGGATTCCACCTTTTTGGTTTTGATTGCACCAAGATTTTCAAATGTTTATCTTCAGTGTAGTTTTCCAGATAATTAATTAATTTGATTTCAGTGAGACTATCCATGTTTATATCCATTTTATTGTAATCCTGTCTCTTTTTTGACAAATGAATGAAAAAAATTATTAGAAGAACAAAAACATAGAATTTCTAGGGACTGCTCATGTATGTCCCAAACTGATATTAAAATAGATTTTGGCTTTGAAAAAAAGTAAAACTATTTGTAAATACAAATAAATACAAGTAAGCAGGGTTGATAAATTACATGTGAGAAGAAAAGACGGTCAATTTATTTAAAAATTATTTTTTAAGTTTTTATTTTCTTTTTGAAAGGAAGGGAGTAAGCCACACCTGGGGTGTTTCACCTTCTGTATTGCAGAACCAGAACTAGGCTTTGATCGCCTCTAAATAGCATGAGGGTTTGTTTCATTTTGTTTAAAATGAAATGCTCATTTGTGACTGTAAATACTTCAGTTATAACTTTGCATTTGTTAGGCCATTTGGGTAATGCATATAAAAAAGTGAGATATATGCTAATGTCATTCTCCAGATGTTCCATATACAGCAAATTGCATGGAATTGTGTTCACTGTGAATTCATTTTCAAATCTTCCTAGCCAGTGAAATGTTGTTTAGTCCTTCCTTTTGGTTTACTCCTTATTCTGTTCAACTTTTCATAAGTACTTTCATAAAGACCTTGCCACATACACTATTTTTCATCCCAGGATGATGCCTCAGGCCTTGACATCAAACCAAGAATGTTAATTATGTTCCTTTCAAACTGCTTACTGCATGTATTGGCTTAGACTTGAGCATAAACATATTTATTAAGAGTATGACTTCACCTTTTATTCTAGACATTCTATAGTTTCATGGAATACCAAGCACTTAAAAGAGAAAAAAATAAGCACATCGTGGAGAATGGGGTATTCATCCCCTCAAACATTTATCCTTTGAGTTACAAACAATCCAATTACATCCTTTAAGTTATTTAAAAATATACGATTAAGTTATTATTGACTATAGTCACCATATCATGCTATAAAATAGTATTTCTTATTCATTCTTTTTTTTTTTTTTTTTTGTACCCATTAACCATCCCCACCTCCCCCTCAACCCCCAGCTACCCATCCCAGCCTCTGGTAAACCATTCTTCTACTCTCTGTCTCTACAAATTCAATTGTTTTAAATTTTAGCTCCCAGAAATAAGTTAGGACATGCAAAGTTTATCTTTCTGTGCCTGCCTTATTTCACCTAACATAATGATCTTCAGTTCTATCCATGTTGTTCCAAATGACAGGATCCCATTCTTTTTATGGCTGAATAGTAATCCATTATATATGTGTACCACATTTTCTTGACCCATTCACCTGTTGATGGATACTTAGGTTGCTTCCAAATCTTGATTACTGTAAATAGTGCTGTGCTTATGGGGTATCACTCAAGAAATCTTTGCCCAGAACAATGTCCTGGAGATTTTTCCCCAAAGTTTTCTTGTAGTAGTTTCATAGATTGAAGACTTAGATTTAAGCCTTCAGTCCATTTGATTTTATTTTTGTATGTGGTTAGAAATAGGGTCTAGTTTCACTCTTCTGCATATGGCCATCCAGTTTTCCCAGCACCATGTATTGAAAAGGCTATCTTTCCCTCAGTGTATGTTCTTGGAAACTTTGTGGAAAATGAGTTCACTATAGATACATGAATTTGTTTCTGGGTTCTCTATCCTGTTCCATTGGTCAATGTGTCTGTTTTTATGCCAGTAACGCGGTGTGTTGGTTACTATACTTCTGTAGTATAACTTGAAGTCCGGTAATGCGATTCCTCCAGTTTTATTCTTTCTCCTCAGGATAGCTTCGGCTATTCTGGGTCTTTTTTGTTTCCATATAAATTTTAGGATTGTTTTTTCTATTTCTGTTTGGTATTTTCATAGAGATTGCAGTGAATCTGTAGATTGCTTTGGGTAGTATGGAGATTTTAGCAATATTCTTTCTTTCAATTCATGAACATGGAATATTTTCCATTTTTTTCCGTGGCCTCTTCAATTTCTTTCATTAATGTTTTATATTTATCATTGTAGAGATTTTTCACTTCTTTGGTTAAGTTAATTCCTAGGTATTTTATTTTATTTGTCACTATTATAAATGGGATTACTGTTTAGATTCTTTGCTGTTGGCATATAGAAATGCTATTGATTTTTATATGTTAATTTTGTATTCTATAACTTTTGACCTTGTGAGTTCTAATAGTTTTCTTGTGGAGTCTATAGGTTTTTCAAAATATAAGATCATATCATCTGCAAACAAAGATAATTTGAGTTCTTCCTTTCAAGTTTGAATATTCTTTATTTCTGTCTCTCACCCGATTGCTCTAGCTAGGACTTCCAGTATTATGTTAAATAACAGTGGTGACAGTGAGAATCCTTGTCATACTCCAGGTCTTAGAAGAAAGGCTTTCAGTTTTTCCCCATTAGTATGACACCAGCTATGGGTTTGTCATATATGGCTTTTATTATGTTGAGGTATGTTCCTTCTATCCCTAGTTGTTTAAAGGTTTTTACCATGAAGGGATGCTGAAGTTTATCAAATGCTTTGTGTATGTTGAACCATTCATGCATCCCTGGGTTAATCCCACTTGCCCATGATGAATGATCTTTTTAATGTGTTGTTGAAATCAGTTTGCTAGTATTTTGTTGAGGACTTTTGCATCAATATTAATCAGTGATATTGGCCTGTAGTTTTCTCCTTTTTTGATGTATCTTTTTCACATGTTGGTATCAGGGTAATGTAGCCTCATCGAATGAGTCTGGAAGTATTCTATCCTCCTCTATTTTTTGAAATAGTTTGAGTAGGATTGGTATTATTTCTTCTTTAAATGTTCGGTAGAATTCAGCAGTGAAGCCATAGGGTCCTGGGCTTTTCTTTACTGGGAGACTTTTTATGATGGCTTCAATCTCGTTACTTGCTATTGGTCTGTTCAAGGTTTCAATTTCTTCATGGTTCAATCTTGGTAGGTTTCATATGTCTAGGAATTTGTCAGGTTTTTTCTAGATTTTCCAATATATTGGCTTAAAGTAACCACTAATAATCCTTTGAATTTCTTTGGTATCAATTGTAATGTTTCATTTTTCATCTCTAATTTTATTTATTTGAGTCTTCTCCCTTTTTTCTTAGTTACTCAGGCTAGAAGTTTGTCAATTTTTGCTTATCTTTTTTTAAAAAAACTTTCTGTTTTGTTGACATTTTATATTGTTTTCATTTCAATTTCATTTGTCTTTATTATTTCTGTGATGTTTATTATTTCTTTTCTTCTACTAATTTGGGGTTTGATTTGCTCTTACTTTTCTAATTCTTTAAGATGCATCATTAGGTTATTTATTTGAAGTTTTTCTTCTTTTTTTGACATTGGTGCTTATAATTATAAACTTCCCTCTTAGTACTGCTTTTGCTGTATTCCATAGGTTTTGGAATGTTGTGTTTTCACTATCATTTGTTTCAAAAAAATTTTCAATTTCCTTCTTAATTTCTTAATTGACCTACTGGTCATTCAGGAGTATAAAGTTTACTTTCCATATGTTTGTAGTATAGTTTCCAAATTTCCTCTTGTTATTAATATCTAGTTTTATCCTATTGTGATCAGAAAAGATATTTGAAATTATTTTAATGTTTTTAATGTTTTAAGACTTTTTGGTGACTTATCATGTAGTCTATCATTGAGAATGGTCCATGTGCTGAGGAGAAGAATGTGTATTCTGCAGCTCCTGGAGGAAACATTCTGTAAATATCTATTTAGGTCCATTTGGTCTAAAGTGCAGATTAAGTCCAATGTTTCTTTGTTGATTTTCTGTCTGAGAGATCTGTCCAATGCTGAGAGTGAGCTGTTGAAGTCTCCAGCTATTATTTTACTGGGGCCTATGTCTCTCTTTGGCTCTAATAATATTTGCTTTATATATCTGAGTGCTCCAGTATTGGGTGCATATATATTCACAATGTTTATATTCTCTTGCTGAACTGACCGTTTTATCATTATATCATTATCTTCTTTGTCTCATCTTATAGTTTTGTCTTAAACTCTATTTTGTGTGATATAAGTGTCATTTCTTCTACTCTTTTTTGGTTTCCATTGGCATGAAATATCTTTTTTCATCCCCTTATTTTCAGTCTCTGCGTGTCTCTATAGGGGAAGTGTGTTTCCTGTAGAGAGCAGATCAGTGGGTTTTGGTTTTTAATCCACTCAGCACTCTATGTCTTTTTATTGAAGAGTTTATTCTATTTACATTCAATGTTTTTATTGATAAACAATGACTTACTCCTGCCAATTTGTTATTTGTTTTCTAGTCTTTTCTTCTTTCTTTCCTTCCTGTCTTCCTTTAAGTTTCCATATGTTTGTAGTATAGTTTGTAGTATAGTGGAGATTATTTTCTCTGGTATTATGTTTTAATGTATTGCTTTATATTTTTGTATATCTTTTGTATTTTATTTGATATTACCATGACGTTTGCAAATACTATCTTATACTTCGTTATTTTAAACTTATAATGACAACATTGATTGTATATGCAATCAAGAAAGCAAAAGAAAACTAATAAAAACCCGACATTTTAACTGTTCCCCCAATTTTAAACTTTTTATTGTTTCTATTTGTATCTTACTATACTATCTCTGCCTTGAAAACTTGCCGTAGTTATTTTTGATTGGTTCATTTTTTAGTCTTTTTATTTAAGAACAGTTTATACATCATACTTACAGAGTTATAATATTCTATGTTTTTCTGTGTACTTACTATTACCAGTAAATTTTGTACATTCAGATGATTTCTTATTACTCTTTAACATAACTTACTTTCTGGTTGAAGAGCTCCCTTTACTATTTTTTTAATGCATTACCAAATTTTACTTTAAGTTCAGGGGTACATGTGCAGGATGTGCAGGTTTGTTACCTAGGTAAACATGTGTCATGGGGGTTTGTTACACAGGTCATCTCATCACCCAGGTATTAAGCTGAGCATTTACTAGCTATTCTTCCTGATCCTCTCTCACTTCCCACCCCTCACCCTCTCACAGGATCCAATATGTGTTGTCCACTCCCTCATGTGTCCATGTGTTCTCATCATTTAGCTCCCACTAGTAAGTGAGAACATGTGGTATTTGGTTTTCTGTTCCTGTGTTAGCTTACTAAGGATAATGACCTCCAGCTTCATTCATGTTTTTGCAAAGAACATGATCTTGTTCCTTTTTATGGCTGCATAGTATTCAGTGGTGTATGTATAGCACATTTTCTTTATCCAGTGCATCATTGATGGGCATTTAGGTTGATTCCATGTCTTTGCTATTGTGAATACTGCTGCAATAAACATTCACGTGTGTGTGTCTTTATAGTAGAATGCTTTGTATTCCTCTGGGCATATATTCAGTAATGGGATTCCTGGACCTAATGGTATTTCTGCCTCTAGGTCTTTGAGGAATTTCCATCTTGCCTTCCACAGTGATTGAACCAATTTATACTCCCATCAACAGGGTAAAAGTATTCCTTCTTCTCCATAAACTCAACAGTATCTGTTGTTTTTTGACTTTTTAAATAATTGCCATTGTGACTGGTGTGAGATGGCATCTCACTGTGGTTTTGATTTGCATTTCTCTAATGATCAGTGATGTTGAGCTTTTTTTCATATGCCTTCTGGCTGCATGTATGTCTTCTGTATTAGTCTGTTTTCATGCTGCTGATAAAGATATACCCAAGATTGGGGGGAAAAAATAGGTTTAATGAACTTACAGTTCCACGTGGCTGAGGAAGCTTCACAGTCATGGTAGAAGGCAAAAGACACTTCTTATATGGCGGCAGCCAAAAAGAGAGAGGTTGTGCAGAGGAACTTTTTTTTTTTTTTTTTTTTTTGCCCAGGCTGGAGTGCAGTGGCATGATTTCGGCTCACTGCAACCTCCACCTCCCAGGTTCAAGCAATTCTCTGCCTCAGCTGCCCAAGTGACTGGGATTACAGGCACCCACCATCACACCCAGCTAATTTTTATATTTTTAGTAGAGACGGGGTTTCACCATCTTGGCCAGGCCTGTCTTGAACTCCTGACCTCTTGATCCACCCGCCTCAACCTCCCAAAGTGCTGGGATTACAGATGTGAACAACCGCGTGCGGGCGGAACTCTTCTTTTTAAAATTATCTGATCTCATGAGGTTTATTCACTATCACGAGAACAGCACAATAAAGTACTGCCCCCATGATTCAATTACCTCCCACCAAGTCCCTCCCACAACGTGTGGGAATTCAAGATGAGATTTGGGTGGGGACACAGCCAAGCCATATCATTTCACCCCTGGCCCCTCCCAAATCTCACGTCCTCACATTTCAAAACTAATCATGCCTTCCTAACAGTCTTCCAAAGTCTTAACTCATTAGTCAACAGTCCAGCACCTCATCTGAGACAAGGCGAGTCCCTTCCATCTATGAGCCTGTAAAATCTAAAGCAAGTTAATTACTTTCTAGATACAATTGGGCTATAGCCATCGGGTAAACACAGCTGTTTCAAATGTGAGAAAATAGCCGAAACAAAAGGGCTACAGGCCCCATGCAAGTTCAAAACTCTGCAGCACAGTCGGATCTTAAAGCTCCAAAATGATCTCCTTTGACTTCATGTCTCATATCCAGGTCATGCTGATGTAAGAGGTTGGTTTCCATGGTCTTGGGGAGCTCCATCCCTGTGGCTTTGCAGGGCACAGCCTCCCTCCCAGGCTGGAGGTGGGGCCTGGTAGAAGTGTTTGGATCATGGGACAGATCCCTCATGGTTTGGTGTTGTCTTCAAGATAGTGAGTTTTCATGAGATCTGGTCATTTAAAAGTGTGTGGCACCTCCCCACCCCACTCTTTCTTGTGCCTCCTTTTGCCATGTAACATGCCTACTCCCCCTTCAACTTCCACCTTGATTGTAAGCTTCCTGATGCCTTCTTAGAAGTGGAGCTGATGCCAGGACCATGCTCCCTGTAAAGGCTGCAGAATTGTGAGCCAGTTGAACCTTGTTTTTTTATACATTACCTAGTCTCACATATTTCTTTATAGTAATGAAAAACTAGCCTAGTACAGTGGTTTTGGATAAGACCTGTAAGAATTCTCAGGATTACCAGGCAGAGACTCTTGTTCTGTTCCTTTACTTTCTCCCAAAACAGAGTCTCTCTCTGTGCTGAGCCACCTGTGTCTGGGGGTAGTGGGACACAAGCACCCCTGTGGAAACCAGCACTGGGTCTGACCTGAAACCAGCATGACATTACCTGGCTACAGATTATGTTTCCTCAAGGTCCTAGTGCTCCAGAGTAAGCAGGTGGTGAAGTCAGCCAGGATCCTGCCCTTTCCTTCAGGTTGGCAAATTCCCTTGGGCCCCAGGAAGTTCCAGAGATGCCATCTTGGAGCCAGAGATTGGAGTCAAATACCTTAGAAATCTACCAGGTGCTCTAATCTATTGCAGCTAAGCTAGCCCTCAAGCCATATGACCAAGTCCTTCCCACTCTTTCCTCTCTTTTCCATAGGCAGAAGAGCCTCTACCCATGGCCACCACAACCACAGACCCATGGGAGGTACAGACAGGCTACCACTGATGTTCACTTAAGGTCCAAGGGCTCTTTAGTCAGATTGTTGTGAATGCTGGTAGGCCTGGGACTCATTCTTCAGGGCAGTGGACTCCCCTCTGTCCCAATGCAGGTCCATAAATGCCATTCATGGGCCAAAGTGTGGAATCAGGGACCTCAAGAGCCCACTTGGTGCTCTATTCACCTGTGACCGAGCTGGTACCTAAAGTACAAGACAAAGTTCCCTTTGCTTTCCCTTCAGCTTTTCTTAAGTAGGAGTCTCTCACAATAGCCACCACAGTTGAGAATGTACAGAGTCTCATCTGAAGCCAGCATGTCTCAGAGGGCTTAGTATGCCCAAAGCCTAAAGCATACTACCTGGGTATTGCTACTGGTTATTCAGGGCCCAAGATCTCTTTAGTTGTTGAGTGATAAATCCTGTCAGGACTTGGTTCTTCCCTTCAAGGCAGAGGATTCCTTTCTGGCCCAGGGTGTGTCTACATATGCCATCCAGTAGCTCTGGCCTGGAACGGGGGCTTTATGACTGCCCAGTGCCTTATCCTACTGTGGCTGAGCTGGTATCCAAGTTGCAAGACAAAGTCCTCTTTACCCTTCTCCCTCCTCATCTCAAGCAGAAGGAAGGACTCACTTTTGTTGCTGTGAGCTGCACTGCCCAGGTTTGCAGGAGGGGTGGTACAAACAATTCCCCCATGTCCACTGCCTCTGAGCCTAGCACAGCACTAGTACTTGCCTAGGAATTGCAGTCCTTGTGGCCTAGACAGCCTTTCAATTTAGAACCCCAGAGCACTTTAGCCCATTGTGGCAAGGCTTGCCAAAACTCAAGTTCCAAATGCTAGGATGGGCGAGTCCCCTCTGGCTAGGGCTGGCTTAAATGCTCCTTCTGTGGGCTGGCATCAGTAGATTCCTACCTGGTTTTGCTTCCCTCTGTAATAGAACAGCACTGAGTTCTATGCAGGGCCCCATAGTTGCTGCACTCTGCCTCCCACAAGTACTCAGATTCTGTACACCACGTGGCTGCTGCTGGAGAGGTGGGGAAGTATGGAGGGAAGGGGGAAGGGTGGCATTGGTGATTGAAGACTGTCTTTGGTACCCTCTTCAGTATCTCTTTCAGAGATAGGAAGTTAAAACCAGGTACTGTGATTGCTTACCTGATTTTTTATTCTGATGAAGGTGCTTTTATTTCTGCACAGGAATGATTGGTGAAGGCTTCTATTCTGCCACCTTGCTCCATCCTCTAATCTCTGTTTTTGGTGTATAACTTTTATGAGAGAAAGGTATTTTCCTTATAATCATAGTTTTTGAAGAGTCTCTTAAGTAGGTGTTGAACTGCAATGTTTTTATATAGCAGATGAGCTATGGATGTGAATTTTTCCTTCAGTACATAATGTGAAGATGAAGACCAGGACTAGGGAAAGCCAAGTGAGGCACTCAGGCCTGAAGGCACATGGCTCTGTCAATATCACACCCCAGATGCCTCACTTTCCTTATCCTAGTCCAGTCCTCGTGTTGATTAACATACACAGATATTCTGATGTTAAATTTTCTTTCCATTCCTTGAATAAGCTCTATTTGATCATGATGCATTTTATTTTATTCCTTTATTTTTTAAATTATTATACTTTAAGTTCTGGGATACATGTGCAAAATGTGCAGGTTTGTTACATAGGTATATATGTGCTGTGTTGGTTTGCTGCACCCATCAACTTGACATTTACATTGGGTATTTCTCCTGATGCTATCCCTCCCCCAGTCCCCCACCCCCAAAAGGCCCCAGTGTGTGATGCTCCCCTCCCTGCATCCATGTGTTCACATTGGTCAGCTCCCACTTATGAGTGAGAACATGCAGTGTTTGGTTTTCTCTTCTTGTGGTGCTTTGCTGAGAATGATGGTTTCCAGTTTCATCCACGTCCCTGCAAAGGACATGAACCCATCCATTTTTATGGCTGCATGGTATTCCATGGTGTATATGTGCCACACTTTCTTTATCCAGTCTATCATTGATGGACATTTGAGTTGCTTCCAAGACTTTGCTATTGTGAACAGTGCTGCAATACATGTGCATGTGTCTTTATGGTAGAATGATTTATAATCCTTTGGGCATATACCCAGTAATGGGATTGCTGGGTCAAATGGTATTTCTAGTTCTAGATGCTTGAGGAATCGCCACACTGTCTTCCACAATGGTTGAACTAATTTACATCCCCACCAACAGTGTAAAAGCATTCCTATTTATCCACATCCTCTCCAGCATCTGTTATTTCCTGACTTTGTAATGATCACCATTCTAACTGGCATGAGACGGTATCTCATTGTGGTTTTGATTTGCATTTCTCTAATGACCAGTGATGATGAACATTTTTTCGTAAGTTTGTTGGCTGTATAAATGTCTTCTTTTAAGAAGTGTCTGTTCATATTCTTCACCCATTTTTTGATGGGGTTGTTTTTTGCTTTTTCTTTTTGTAAATTTGTTTAATTTCTTTGTAGATTCTGAATATTAGCCCTTTATCAGATGGATAGATTGCAAACTTTTCCCCCAATCTGTAGGTTGCCTGTTCACTCTGCTGATAACTTCTTTTGTTGTGAAGAAGCTCTTTAGTTTAATTAGATCCCACTTGTCTATTTTGGCTTTTGTTGTCATTGTTTTTGGTGTTTTAGTCATGAAGTCTTTTCCCATGCCTATGTCCAGAATGGTATTGCTTAAGTTTTCTTCTAGGGTTTTTTTATGGTTTTAGGTCTTACATTTAAGTCTTTAATCCATCTTGAGTTAATTTTTGTATAAAGTGTAAGGAAGGGATTCAGTTTCAGCTTTCTGCATGCGGCTAGCCAGTTTTCCCAGCACCATTTATTAGATAGGGTATCCTTTTCCCATTGCTTGCTTTTGTCAGGTTTGTCAAAGATCAGATAGTTGTAGATGTGTGGTGTTATATCTGAGGACTTTTTTCTGTTTCATTGCTCTGTGTATCTGTTTTGGCACAAGTACCATGCTGTTTTAGTTACTGTAGCCTTGTAATATAGTTTGAAGTCAGGTAGCATGAGGCTTCCAGCTTTGTTCTTTTTGCTTAGGATTGTCTTGTCTATGCAGCCTCTTTTTTGGTTCCATATGAAATTAAAATACTTTTTTCCAATTCTGTGAAGAAAGTCAGTGGTAGTTTGATGGGGATAGCGTCGAATCTATAAATTACTTTGGGCAGTATGGCCATTGTACTGCCATTGTACTGATATTGATTGTTCCTATCCAAAAGCATGGAATGTTCTTCCATTTGTTTGTGTCCTCTTTTATTTCCTTGAGCAGTGGTTTGCAGTTCTCCTTGAAGAGGTCCTTCATATCACTTGTCAGTTGTATTCCTCAGTACTTTATTCTCTTTGAAGCAATTGTGAATACGAGTTCACTCATGATTTGGCTTTCTGTTTGTTTGTTCTTGGTGTACAGGGATGCTTGAGATTTTGCACATTGATTTTGTATCCTGAGACTTTGCTGAAGTTGCTTATCAGCTTAAGGAGATTTTGGGCCGAGAGGATGGGGTTTTCTAAATATACAATCATGTCATCTGCAAACAGAGATAATTTGACTTCTTTTCCTAATTGAATACGCTTTATTTCTTTGTCTTGCTTGATTGCCCTGGCTAGAACTTCCTATGTTGAATAGGAGTGGTCAGAGAGGGCACCCTTGTGCCGGTTTTCAAAGAGAATGCTTCCAGTTTTTGCACATTCAGTATGATATTGGCTGTGGGCTTGTCATAAATAGCTCTTATTGTCTTGAGATACATTCCATCAATACTTAGTTTATTGAGAGTTTTTAGCATGAAGGGCTGTTGAGTTTTGTTGAAGGCCTTTTCTGCATCTGCTGAGATAATCATGTGGTTTTTGTCATTGGTTCTGTTTATGTGGTAGATTATATTTATTGATTTGCGTATGTTGAACCAGCCTTGAATGCCAGGGATGAAGCCAACATAATTATGGTGGATAAGCTTTTTGATGTACTGCTGGATTTGGTTTGCCAGCGTTTTATTGAGGATTTTTGCATCAATGTTCATCGGGGATATTGGCCTAAAATCTTCTTTTTTTGTTGTGTCTCTGCAAGGTTTTGGTATCAGGATGATGCTGGCCTCATAAAATGAGTCAGGGAGGATTCCCTCTTTTTCTATTGATTGGAATAGTTTCAGAAGGAATGGTACCAGCTCCTCTTTGTACCTCTGGTCGAATTTGGGTGTCAATCTGTCTGGGTCCTGGACTTTTTTTTGGTTGGGAGGCTATTAATTATTGCCTCAATTTCAGAACCTGTTATTGGTCTATTCAGAGATTCAGCTCCTTCCTGGTTTAGTCTTGGGAGGGTGTATGTGTCCAGGAATTTATCCATTTCTTCTAGATTTTCTAGTTTATTTGCATAGAGGTGTTTATCATATTTTCCGATGGTAGTTTGTATTTCTGTGGGATCAGTGGTGATATCCCCTTTATCATTTTTTATTGTGTCTATTTGATTCTTCTCTCTTTTGTTCCTTATTAGTCTTGCTAGCAGTCTATTTTGTTGATCTTTTCAAAGAACCAGCTCCTGGATTCATTGATTTTTTGAAGGGTTTTATTGTGTCTCTATCTTCTTCAGTTCTGCTCTGATCTTAGTTATTTCTTGTCTTCTGCTAGTTTTTGAATTTCTTTGCTCCTGCTTCTCTAGTTGTTTTAATTGTGATATTAGGGTGTCAATTTTAGATCTTTACTGCTTTCTCTTGTGGGCATTTAGTGCTATAAATTTCCCTCTACACACTGTTTTAAATGTGTCCCAGAGATTCTGGTACATTGTGTCTTTTTTTCCCATTGGTTTCATGATGCATTTTATTCATGATTCAGTTATTATATTATTCCCACTTTTTGCATTTATTAGCAAAAATCAAGTGTGCTGATAATTTTCTTTCTTTTGCATTCTTCATCCAGTTTTGGAATTGTAGCTTCTTAAAAGGAAAACGATAAATTCCCTTGAATTCTTATTTTTTGACAATAATTTGTATGTTACAGGTAATAACCTGCTCCTCTAAACCTTTCTAGGTCTGAAGCATATTATTGGTGGGGGGCCGGGGGGTGGGAGAAGTTTGAACAAGTCGCTTTCTTCTGGGCTTACATTTTGCCCTTACCTTATGCAAAAATGGAGATAATGAAATCTATCTCGTAGATTTTTTGGAGAACTTAAAAGTTAATTTTTAAAAAGGACATAGCACTGAACACGACCAAAAGAAGACGCTTAATGGATAGCGGATTAACACCTTCTTGGGCTTCATTGATATTTTAGACTTATTCCCCTCCCCTTCCCCCGATGTCTCTAGGCTTACATTATGGTGTTGATCATTCTCTAAAATTTTCTTTTATTTTATCTCTATTATAATACCTGTTGCTCTCTTTAACTGCAAGCACCGTTTCATTCTAGAAATCGCTGGTTAATTACTTTATGTTGGAATGTGGTAAAATATAATGTTTGAAAAATCAACCAAAGTGCTTTCCAACTAATGTATTTCCTGTTACCCATGGCCCTTCTCTCCTTCAGGCAGATGTTTAGAGAGTTCTAAAGTTATTGTTCCAAGGAAGGGTTGGAAATGCTGAAACAGAATAAACAGAGTACAAATTACTTTTTTCTTTTAAAATTCTAGATTGTCAAGAGAAAAAAGTTATATGTATAAAATATACGGTAGAATTGGAAGAGAGATCTAATGAGAATAACACTAAGGAAACACCATCCTTCCAAAACGAAAAGCTCCTTGATGAGGTGAGAGGATTGCATTAACAAGGGGTGAAGGGACAGTGTGGGCTACTGAGATATGGGTTGGGTTGGGCTAGCACCTGCCCCTCTTCTGGGATCAGTTTGGGGTATAGAGATATAGCAGAAATCTCAGATAATTTGAGAGATTCCAGTGCAGGGGTAACCTATGCTTTCTTTCCCAGGTAGACACCAGGCAAAAGTCAAGATGCCAGAGTATAAATGACTTTGAGGTGTGTTCAGTCAGGTGAGATGTAGACAGCCTCACTATTGCCCACTGCCCAGTGAGATATGGGAGTGGTAAAAATGTGCCTGCATCTGAGAAGAGCATGAAAAGGGCGAAGGGCTATAGTTGACCAAACCAAGTTTCCCAATGACAGTGAGATCCAGATTTGGAGAAAGATCCCCAAACCCAACAGGGGCCTGGTAGTTAAGTGGGAGAATACTGGACTCAAAGGAGCCTCGCTGTTAGGTTGAAGACTGGTTATTGGGATGAACTCAGAAAGGACCTGCATAGACCAGCACCTAAAAATAGTGAGGAATGAGGACATCTCAGTAGGTGTCAGCATGGATAGCTGATGACCCACTCTGCATGCTTCCTTTAGTGCCTTACATTATTATAGAAGCCCACCAGAGCTGAGACACCACTCCAATGAACAGGCAATGGGAAGAAATGGATTGAGTTAAAATTCCCACCAACTGGCCAGATGAAGTGTTTATAATAAATTTTGTTTTGTGTGGAAAAATCATGTTATGTTTTTTGCACACCTGAGTTGTGGAATGAAATTTCTACCCACTATATACCCATATTCCCAAATTTAAAAAATGCTAATCAGAGATGTGGTAGTGTGGTCCTTTGGGACATGCCTGCTAGCGATTATGATCTCTGGCAAGTTATTCAAACTTTTTGCTTCAGTTTCCATATCTATAGATGGGAGTATGGTCTTTATTGTGACTTCTTTAATAATGAAATGAAATAATATATTGCACAGTGCCTCACATCTAATTGGCATTCAAGGCTTATCATTTAGTTTCCTAACTCTAACTCTAGAGAGAAAATGTGAGAAAAATAGCCATAGAAATTTGAAAGAAAACAAAGAGCTTGGAGAAGGTGTTTTTTGGAAGATTATTAATGCTGTTACTGCTAATTATAAGACTGGGTGTGCATTTCCCAGGCAGGGACTGCAATCAGTAAAATTTTCAGTGTGATGCTCACTACAATTAGCAAGGCCATGCCTGTTGATTTGCCACAACTCCAAATTCTTGTTAGCTTTTTTAAATCCCCCTTTACAGCATCTCAGGCATCAGCTGCATAAGATCATGCCATTACTATCCCCTCCAGAGGATATCTACAGTATTTGTTATTCATTTGAAGGAAAAGAGGAAACCTTGCAGATCTATCCTAGCAACAACAGATATTTCCCATAATGTAACATCACGAATTAACTTCCATGTAAACAAGAACTGGTTTTGTGTGTTTACTCATTGAGTGCCTCTAAAATTCTGAACAGAAAATGTGTGGGAAGTTGCCCTGTTTTCTTCAACTTACCAAATGGTATTAATGATTAAATAATGTCTCTGTAATTAAACATCATGTAATGTTTGCCCACCTTGTGCTCAGATTTTTACCATTTTAGATTAGAGATTTTTTTCTCTAAGTTTTAAATGGTATTCCAATGTCAACAGTTCTCTCTGGAAATGTGATAGAAAAACTATTTACACTTATCTGCCCAACACTTTATGGGAATTTGTGAGTAACAGTATGGGAGATTGTTCTAGAACTGCTTAGCAGTATCTGAGGACTTAGCTCGTTCTCATTTATAAAAAGGAAGGGTGAAGCCAAGTCATCTCTGATTACACGGAACACATATTATATAGTTTCTGGAACAGACTCAATTTCAAACATTCTATTCCTTTGGTCTCATAAGTAGATTCACTCCTTCCAGACCAAACGTTCAAAAAAGAATCTCAATTTACTTTAAAGATTATTGCTGCTTAAAATTTCTATGATTATGTTACAGACAAGAAAATGAAGTGTCCTGGAAGAGGAAATGCAGTAAACGTGTTGGGGATAAAAAGAAGGTTAGAAAGCAAACAATTTGAGAAGGGAAGAAATGACCTCTGAAAGGGAAGCTGGGATGATAGCAAAGGCAATGTCAACTTCCTCACAATTTCACTTAGATTTTCCTGGCTACTCTGCAGAAGACATGATCAGATAAATGCTTATGCTTTCAAGATCAAGGCAACAGGATCCCTTCTGTTTAATTATTTCCTTGTAAGTTAAAAACTAAATGCTTTGGCAAATGCTGTAAATACAAAGGGCAGTGGTATTCAGTGCCCTTAGAATCAATGGCAAGTTCAAACTGTGTGTGACAAGGGATAACCACTATTCATCCATTCATTCTAACAAAGTCTATAAACGACTACCATGCATTAGATGCTGGGCTGGTCACTGAAACATCAGAGATAGGTAAAGCTCAGTCTCTGTTCTTAAGGACCTCAGGGTCTAGAAGAAGCAAAAGACATATAAGTAAGCACAATAGAAATATAAACAAGAATCAAAGGTAACTCAGGGGAAGTGAGTAACTCTTAGAGGAAAATATTAAATAAAGGATTTCTGGATAAGAGGATGTTTGAACTGAATTCTGAAGATGAATAAAAGTCCTTCTGGAGAAATGAAAACACTGTTTTGACAGAAATAATGGTATATGTGAATACATTTAGAACAAAGCATGGAAATTGTGCTTAGGATATTGTCATAAGTTTGGTACCTTTAGAGCATTTCATGTAAGTGGTGAGGGGAGAAAATGGGAGAAGATAAAAAATGTAGGGTAGGGTAAATTATGAATGGATAAAAATGTCTCTTAAAGCATTTGAACTATACCCAAATGCCTAGGAGGAGAATGTGAAGCATTCAAAGCAGAGGAAACCAGGAATGGGTTTGCCAGCAGCATTGACAATAAGTTGGAAGACAGAAATGAGAGAATTCTAGACACAGAATTATATTTTTGAGTTTCTAGAAATAGTGAGAAATAAAAAGAGTCTTGCCTAAGACAGTGGTAGTGGAAAAAAAACAGCAGCATAACTTAAGAGATAGTCAAGAAATATTCAGTAGAATCTGGTGATGACTGATGTGAGATGTGAGAGAGACTTCAAGTTCTCTGGTCCATGGAGAAGGAAGCACGTTGAATCTGAGGGGCCAGTAGACATCTACATAGCAGGAAATAATATAATAGAGAGAATAGCTGTAAAGAGCTTAGGAGGGACTGCTGGTGTAAAGATATGAGGAGCACCAAATTCCATCACTTATTTATTTGATGCCTGCCTCATAGTAGTCACTCCTAACCCCAAAGGTCTCAGAGTCTCAGTTATTTACAAAGAAGGTGCATGTAATTAGAGAACACTGAGTTCTTTAATTACACTATTAGAGGAAGTGCAAGGTGTGACAAGAGCATAAAGAAGGGTTCTTAACAAAGACTTGGCATAAGGTGGCATGGAGAGAGGGCAGTAGGCCAGGCAGGTTAGAGAAAAAAAGTGTAAGCTGACATCTAAAGACCTAGTAGAAATGAACCAGAAAAAGAGGAATACAGAAACTTTTCAAGCAGTGAAAGCCCCAGGTGCCATGACCAGGAAGCAATAATGGGCATGGTGCACCTAAGAAATTGTGGAATGTTCCATCACTGGAGCGTCAAGTCTAAAAGGAGACCGGCAAGAGCTGAGGCTGGGAAAGTTAGCTTTGGTATGATCATGGCACAAGCTATTTTATAGAACTTCAACTTTATCTAGTATGCAAGAGAAAGCCACTTAAGGATTTTTAGCAGGGTAGTGATACAATCAGATTTGTATTTTAAAAACTCACTCCAGCTACTGCGTGGAAAATGAGATGTTAATTAAAATAGTGAGCCTCGATGTGATTTCCTAGGGCAAAGACCACAATTTGATTCAACCTGCTAATGTGCTCTGGCCTGCAGGGTGCATTTAAACAATTTATTCATTTAATTCTAAGTTAGTTGTGAACATTTAAAGATTGGGAACTCTCACATAAAATCAAGGTTACTGGCTTCTTTTGACAAAGTAGATCTGGCAAAGCTGGGTCCTTACTCCTCACCTGTCCCAGCAACTGGCTGGAGCTGGGTTGTCCGCAAAACGATCATTTTATACAAGGTGAATTCCCTTCTGCTCACCACAGTCCAGTGGAGGCATTTAGCTTGATTTTAGTGCCCCGGAATTACCCAGAGAGAACATGTAGACTGAGAATAAGGAACCACTGGGCATGCTTATCTAAAACCAAACTCCTCTGCCAGATGACATCCCCATTTCCTACTCATGATTTTTGTTTTATCAATTTTTTTCTCATCAAATTTTCATCTCTACTGGGTCATTCCCGTTGACATAAAAACATGTTATTTTTCTGCCTTAAAAATAATTTTTCTTGGCTTTCTTGCCCACCAGCTATCCCCATAACTTTGTTCTCTTTTCCTCTCAAATCATATTCTCAAGCCAACCACTCTAGGAACACTGCTCATGTCGGTGTCATCAAGGACTTTCTTGCTGCCAAGTTCAATGTGTAGTTCTTAGTCTTCACCTTACTTAACCTATCTGCAGTAATCAACACAAAGTTAGTCATTGCCTCTTATTTGAAACAATGTTTTACCTCCTTGACTCTCAGGTTGTACTACGTATCTTGAGGATCTTTCTACCTTGCTGACTCTTCCTTCTTAGTCTCTTTTATGAATTCTTCTTTCTCAAGGCAAGAGAGCCTCATATCTCAGTCTTAGGATCTCTTCTCTGTCTGTACTCGCTCCCTGTCAATCTGGGCTGTCAACAGCCTCATATCTTTAAATACCATCTATATGTTAAAAGCTTCCAAGTTCCTTACTCCAGCACCTACCTTTCTCTTGAACACCATTCTCCCAATGCCTAGTTGATTTTTGACATCTAACTAAAAAGCATCTAAAGTTCACTGTGTTAAATACAAATTTGGATTCTCATCTGTCTTCCACTAAACATGCCCCTCTCATAGCGTTCCTGTCTAAAAAAATGACATGCCATTCCGCCTGTTGTCCGTGCCAAAGACTTCTAAAATAACCTTACTTCTGTTTCCTTCACACCACACATCAAATCTGCTGCAAATCCTATAGGCCCTACCTAACTTTGAAATTTTTCCAGAATGCAATCCCTTCTCCCTCCTCCACTGCTTCCACTCTGGTCCAATCCACTTTGATCTCCTGCCTGGAATATTACAATAGTCTCCTAGCCGATGTCTCTGTTTTCAAGGTTCCTCCCTGCAGGTTCTACACTGAAAAAGCAACCAGCACTCGAAAAGAAAGAGGGTTTCTGTAATACTTTCTCAGGATGAGTTTGAAGTTATGCATTTTGGGCAAAACTATTACATAAGTGAGGTGTGTCCTTCTTGGTACATCATGATGAAGTTGATGTGTCTTATTTCTAGAGATTTTAATTTTAATAATTTGTTTAAGGTAGTGCCTACAGATTGTCCCCACTGTAAAGAAACATATCTACGTAGACTTTTTGAACATGTACAATACATGTTGTGTTTCTCTGCCAACTTTTACTAGTCACTAGTAGAAGAGAAAGAATGGAGTATTGAACATCTCTTGTATCCTACTTCACATTCTACTGTCACACTTTCTTAATCCTGTCATTTTTTGGAACAACCAGCTGAACTAAAATGTAATCAGATAGTATCTTGTCCTAACTGTACAGAGTAGCTTTGGGGACTTTAGCCATAGGGATTACCTGGCAACAACAAAAAGGACATTGTTGGAATTCACTCAGCTATACTTCCACATGTGCAAATGTGGAAGTGCAACATTGCTAATTGTCTGGTACGGTTTGGCTCTGTGTCCCCACCCAAATCTCATCTTGTAGCTTCCGTAATTCCTATGTGTTGTAGGAAGGACTGGGTGAGAGATAACTGAATCATGGCAGTGGGCCTCTCCTGTGTTGTTCTCATGATAGTGAACAAGTCTCACAAGATCTATCTCACGACATCTGATGGCTTTAAAAATGGGAGTTTGGGCAGAAGCCTGTTGGCTTGCGCCTGTAATCTCAGCGCTTTGGGAGGCCAAGGTGGGTGGATTACCTCAGGTCAGGAGTTCAAGACCAGCCTGGCCAACATTGTGAAACCCCATCTCTAATAAAAATACAAAAATTAGCTGAGTGTGCTGGCAGTCACCTGTAATCCCATCTACTCAAGAGGCTGAGGCAGGAGAATGGCTTGAACCTAGGAGGCAGAGGTTGCAGTGAGTCGAGATGGTGTCATTGCACTCCAGCCTGGGCAAGAAGAGAAAACTCCATCTCAATAATAAATAAATAAAGTTATATAAATAAAAATGGGACTTTGCCTGTACAAGCTCTCCCTTTGCCTGCTGCCATTCATATAAGATGTGACCTGCTCCTCTTTGCCTTCCGCCATGATTGTGAGGCCTCCCCAGCCATGTGGAACTGTGAGTACTCTATTAAACCCCTTTCCTTTGTAAATTGCCCACTCTCAGGTATGTCTTAATCAGCAGTGTGAAAATGAACTAATACTCCATCCTTGGAGCAACCCTTCACAAGTGAGAGACAAAAATGGATGGATAAGTAGCCCCTCTCCTGAATCACAGGAAGAACATTCTAAAGTGCATTTTCATAGCTCCTTAGAGGCCTCCTACCAAGATGGAGTCCTGTGGCCTACAGTGGTGATTTTCTTGGTGAAAGATTGCACTGTTGGTTTGGCTTCTTCTCCTTCTCTGTTTTTCACTTTTCTAGGTACTCCACTCATGTTCTTTGGAATATCTTTTTCCAAAATGAACTCCCAGCACAGAAGCCCTTGTTTTGTCATCTGCTTTTCGGGGGAGACTATGTTAAGATATGCTAAAGTGAGACAGTCACTAAACCAGGAATCCATAGAAATCAAGAAATCAGAGATCAGGCAAGATTAGAAACTTTGGAGAACAATGTTAGATAATTCATTGGAGAGGGGAGTGGGGAAGCAATATTAAGTGGTATGCAGAGTAAAGGGAAGAAAGGAAACAGAGACAGTAAATGGAAACCACTCTTTTCTGAAGGAAATGGACAGATTGGGTGGCAGCTGGAGGAATATACAGGGAACAGTGGGAAAAGACAGATGTTTCAAGAAATAAATACAATCTAATATATTAAGTGCTATAAAAAAGGTGCCACATTTGCTGGGGAAAGAATTCAGGAAGGCAATTTTCAAGGATTGTTTTGGCAGGTAGAGGGTTTCAGGCAAACTCCAGGAAACAGTTGTTGCTAAGACACCGAATTCTGAAAGAGGAGAGTGTGTTTGAGGAATTTCAAGTACAGCACCCTGGCTGGAACACATACCAGGATGATGGTTACAGGTGACACTGGAGACTTTGCAAAGACCGGCTGTGATGGATTGTCTAAAGGGGCTGAATCTTCTACCCTTCACTCAAGGAACTTTCCTTTGTTACCAGCACTTAAGTAATAAAATGAAGAAGCAATGCCACTATCATCTCAGGTACCTTCTAATTCTAAGTCCATAATCAAACTGACCCGACTGTCTCAAAAATATATTTTTACAGTTGATTTGCTTGAGTCATAATCCGAATAAGATCAATATTTTAGATTTAGTTGTTGTGTCTCTTAAGCCTTTTTAATTCTGAGAAGTAGTCTCCTCACTATTTTTCCCATGGCATTGACTTTTTCCCAAATTGAATCCAGACATTTAAAGTCTGACTGCTGAATAGTCAGAAAATCTTGATTATAAAATTTCTATTTTGTGGGATTAATCAAGTTTTTTGTTTGTTTGTTTTTTGTTTTTTTTTTACCTAAACATGATCATTCTTAGGAAATGATTAATGTACCCTAGGAAAACAAGGCTTATTTTACTTTTGGACAATAATATTAATCCTTTCACTGCCCTGTCAACCCAACTGTTGGAAGGTGTGTTCGGGAAGAGAAAGGTGAACATCAGTATCAATAAAGAAATCCATACCTGCCCTAAATCAGTCCCATTTCTGTGCTGAACAAGCATTTCTTTCTGTGTTAACAACTTGAAGCTAATTGTCACCGTGTTCTTCCTGTCATGGGATCCTGTGTTTTTATCAGAATCTGTAGAATGCATTAAAGATGACTCCGTTGATGGAAGATCAGAAGGAAGTGATCGATTATGGCAAAAATGAGCTCAATAGTTATTATCTCATATTTTGCTACAAATAATTATGGGGAGGATTCCTATGTAAATAACTAAGAGAATGATCCCTCTCTTAAAGGACCTGTCATACTGAATGGCAGACAAATAACCCTTTTTGGCAAATAACCCTATTATGTAGCATTCCAAGAAAACCTAGAGACAACTAGAGGCCGATGTTTCAGGCCATAGGCCGCTAAACTGGCAGGTTTTTGCTTCTGTTCCTATGGCCAACCCATCCACAAACCACTGTGCAGCATCCACTAACATGGAGATCTGTGCTCTTCTTCTCCACCTAGTGCAATCCCCTGACTCTCATCCCTCCCAGGTGACTGCGCTTTGATGAAAACCAGACCATTCCCACCAGAGTCATCAGTTAAAGTTTTCTGGAGCAAACAAACCCCTGAGTGTTCTGACTACATCATATCAGCTTGTATGTGCATTCAGATAACAGAGACCAGAAGTGACAGTGGCTTTAAAATAATGGCCTGGCATGGTGGCTCACGCCCATAATCCCAGCACTTTGGGAGGCAGAGGAGGGCAGATCACTTGAGGTAGGGAGTTTAAGACCAGCCTGGCCAATGTGGTGAAATCCTCTCTCTACTAAAAATGCAAAAATTAGCTGGACATGATGGTGGACGCCTGTAATCCCAGCAACTTGGGAGGCTGAGGCAGGAGAATTGCTTGAACCCAAGAGCCAGAGGTTACAGTGAGCCAAGATTGTGCCACTGCACTCCAGCCTGGGTGACAGAGTGAGACTGTCTCAAAAAATAAAGACAAAATAAAATAAAATAATAGAATAAAAAGGTTTTCTTTTCCACATAAAATAATCCTGAGTAAGATAGCTAGGGCAGGTATTGTTGTTTCAGAGTATAATTAGAGGACAAGGGTCTTTCATTCTTTCTGTTATAAACTAGAGGTTATCAGTGCTGCAAGTCCTGAAAATCTGGACTTCTTTCTCTTTCCCTTCTACTTCTGCTTGAAAACCAGCCAATTATTTTTCTGAGCTCACCTCTTTATCATGAAATTCAGCCAATAGTACATCAAGCTGCTTATACTCTGCTTTCCAACTTCTTTACCTAAGATTACAAGCTCATTTGGTTTATTATCTGCCCTCAAAATTATTACTGACAGGGTTTTGTCAAAATGTTTCACTACTGCATAAATTGCATGCCATCCAAGACAGTTTCCACACTATTTATTATCTGCCCAAACATTAAGTCAATACCACATGTTTGTTTATTTGCTTTTCCCCTCAACAATTTATTTCTAGAAACAAGGCATTTGTCAGGATGAACTAGCTATCCTGCTATAATAAACAACCTCAAATATTCTAGGGCATATAATCATCAATGTTATTTTTTTCTAATTCTACAAGATGCTGAGGCTTAGCTACATATTTTTTTCATCTCAGGACCCAGATTAAATGAGTAGTTCCTACCCAGGATGTTGCTGGGTACAAAGTAGAAGGAAAAAAAAAAGTAGTACATGGGGTGAAGTAGGAGGATTACTTAAGCCCAGGAGTTTCAGGATGTAGTGCACAATAACTGGGCCTGTGAATAACCAATGCATTCCAGCATGGTGAACCAGCAAGACCTTCATCTCAAACAGAAGGGGAGGGGAGGGGAGGGGAGGGAAGGGGAGGGGAGGGGAGGAAAGAAGGAAAGATGGAAGGAAGGAAGGAAGGAAGGAAGGAAGGAAGGAAGGAAGGAAGGAAGGGAGGAGAGATGGAAGGAAGGAAGGAGAGAGAGAGAAGAAAGGAAGGAAGGAAAGGGAAGGGAAGGGAAGGGAAGGGAAAGGAAGGAAAGGAAAGGAAAGGAAAGGAAAGGAAAGGAAAGGAAAGGAAAGGAGAAAAGGAAAGAAAAAGGAAAAGAAAGGAAGGTAGGTGATGGCTCCTAAAGCTGTGCTGCAAAGTCAAATATATCGCTTCTGCTGACACTTCAATGTCAATGGAGCAGAGAAATATAATCCTCCCACAGGGAGTAACCTAGCTAAGCTTAGTCAATAGGGCAGGATATACAGTCTACCCTGTATATCCTTGGGTTCTGCATCCATGGATGCAACCAACTGTGGATCAAAAATATTTTTAAAAAATAATTTAAAATAAATATACAACAAAAATAAGACAGATTAAAAATTACAATATAGCAACGATTTACATAGCATTTCCATTGCAGTAGATATAAGCAATCTAGAGATAATTTAAAATATATGAGAAGATATGCATAGGTTCCAAGCAAATACTAGGCCATTCGGTGTCAGAGACTTGAGTATCTGAAGATTTTGGTATCTGCAAAGGATCCTGGAATTAATCCCCACAGACAGTCAAGCGATGACTGTCTACTCCTTTCACACAGAGGACAAAGTGGATAAAGTAAGTCCACCATGAGCATTCTCTTGGCTCTTGCTATTTCAGTGTGCAACAATTTACTTCCAGCTGACAGCATGAAGCCCTTCCTGTCCATGTTCAGAACAGGCCAAAATGCCAGGGAATTAATGCCCAAGATACCACCCCTACGAGCAGCCCTCAATCAATAAATACATTAGCTCCCTCATCTCTCAGAATAACTCTGAGGTTCATGGTTTACACGGGAGGGAGTTCCAGTTGCTCTCAGTGGTAATGTGCTTGATAGCATGTTCTTTCTTGGCCTTTATCCTATTTCTGTCTTTCTTTTCTTTCCCATATTGGTATTTCCTGTGATCCCTGTCCAAATAAACTGCTTGCACTTGAATCCTTGCTTCAAGGTATCCTTCTGCAAGAACTTAAACTAAGATAGAGGGACAGAAAATATTTAGAGCCATGAGACAATCTGTCACAAAAAAAATACAAAGGCTTTTTGTAATAATTAGTAGTCTTTGCCAGAAATTCTATCACAGAAACTGACCCATCCTCTCCATGCTTCTGCCCTCAAATCTATTTATCTCTTGGACAGACCAGAAATGTTGTTTCCCAGAAGGGATGAGGACTCCTATAATAGATTATTTACTTTCACTTCTGGACCACAGGAAGCAAGTGCAGTCATTTACTCTAAACAGACTTTACCGCCCTGCCTTTCACAGGACCTCAAGCACGTTTACACATAGTTGCTCTCTGCTCCCCAATACTGGGGCTGTCTCTATTATGAGGGGATGTGTGACAGTATGTGCATACAATTCTATTTCGAAGACTGTCTCCCTGACTTCCCTCTTCTGTCTACGAAGATCACCCTGTCAATGATATTTTGCATGAAACAAGCCTCACATATATGCAAAGCACTTTTTCTCCGTACACATATACAAATTAAAGCAGAGATATAATATAGTTTTCTCTTTTCTTTTGAATCCAAAAGAAAGAAGACAAAGAAAAAGATTAAAAAACTCTTCATTATTTTCTCTCTCACACACACACAGATACTATACATATGCTTATATACCAAGGAGCCAGTTTGATAATCATCACTTGAAATACTTTGAGATGAATAAGAGTGATAGCCCACAATTTAGTACCATGTGTTTTATACGACAATGTAAACTACAAGTGAATATCTTTCTTATGCTCTATTTTCTTCTGTTTAGGAAGGAAATAAATAGAAAGAGGTTTTCTTTCTATTTTAAAGGAAAACTAAAACAAAAGGAAAAACATCCTATGCAATACCGTTCAGAAACCAGGATTTGTTTATGAAATGTTTTAAAATCCATTAGTTTTAAAAGATTGATATGACCTATAATTGTCCCATAATTGAATAAGGATAAGATCATAGCAACTACGAAATGGAAAGCAGAAACCCTGTGCTAACTGTGATCACTACATATAAGCTCAAAAATGTTTGTGGCTATAATAAACGAATGCTGAAATGTCCTTGTTTTCTAATGAAAAAAAGAATACTTTTTCATCTAAAGAAAAATGTTTTACCTGTTTGTATACTGTTTTCCATTTTATTTCTTGTCATTGTCTAGAAGGATGCAGGAGAGAGGCCTTTTGTCACGAGGCATCCATGATGTAGCTGCTGATCCTATGTCAAATGTTTAGGTGCTACTTCCTGCACATGAAGAGGAGTGCAATGATTCATCATCCACCAGTCCAGAACAAGCTTGGGGCTACAAGGAGAAGCCTGTACTTTCATTTACACATGACCCCAGTGAAGCCAGGAGCTAGTTATTATTTCCTTGAAGAGATATCCTCAGGGGCAAAAAGTTAAAAGATTTCACATGCAAGGGATATTTGTGGGTTGAGGACACAGAGCTAGAGCTGACAGAATCTAGACATTACACACTGTTACATCTGTTACATTAGGGTTACCAGTCTAGGAATCTAAGGTAAAATTAACAATTAAAGAACTGGATGCTTTGGCATAAGATTGGCAACATTTTAATTGTACTAAGTAAAGAAATTAATAAAAACCAACCTACAAACAAATACCACTTATTAGCACTGCTATTTTTAAAAAGTAGAACATGTGAATTTGTTTCCCAGATGACTACAAATTGGTTTATAAGAAACCACCAGTATGGTCCTTGTTTTCCTCCAGACTGAAATTCTTGGGCTGGTGAACACTGTGTGGTAACGGGTAACCCTGCTCCAGTCCAAGAACCGGCATTAGGGAACTGCTGCTTGAGAGAGCCCACCGAAGAGCTGCTGTCTCTTTGAAGGGTCTTCATTTTTTTTTTTTTTTTGAGTTTTCTAAAGGCAACTACTGTATTTTAAATTTATTTTATTTTTCAACTTTCATTTTAAATTCAGGGGGTACAAGTGCAAATTTGTTACATGAGTAAATTGCGTGTCACTGGGGCTTGGTGTGCAAATAGTTTCATCATCCAGGTAGCAAGTGTAGTCCCCAGTGGGTAGTTTTTGACCCTCACTCTTGTCCCACCCTCCAACGTCAAGCAGATCCCAGTGTCTATTGTTCTCCTCTTTGTATTCATGAGTTCTTATCATTTAGCTCCCACCTATAAGTAAGAATATGCACTATTTACTTTTATATTCCCCTGTTAATTTTTGTAGGGCTTTCAGTGACCCTTGGATGGCATGCACTTCAGCCCAAAGCCTTGGGCTTATTCTTACCTAAACCACACAAATTTTCTAGTTGCTAAATTGTTTGGCAATAGATTTCCCTGATAGATTTATAAGACTTCATGTTCTAATGCCAAAGATGCCTCTTATCATGTAATTCTTGAATTGTCTGTTCATGAAGTCTGCACATGGATGCACAGAATGAACGAGAACAAATTCACTGGGCAAAGGGTTTTGCTACAAACAATTGCAAAAGTTTAGATAAACTTTTTGGACCATATTCCTAACTGATTCTCTCTCTCTCTCTGTTAAACAGAACATATATTTAAAATATAGACAGTCTTTTCTCTATTAGAAAAATTTGAGCCAAAGATGAAGTGAGGGGAATTGCTATTTGGTAAGACACTTTCCTTGAGGACAGCGTGATGTATATCATCCAAATCAGCTTAATTTTTCTGACATAAGAACTCTATAAAGACAGAAGGCAGATTTTCATCAGGAAACAAGGAATTTTTTTCTAGCTCTTTCACCAAGATTTTGGTTTTTTTTTTTTTTTCCATTTAAGAAAATGTCTATATTTTAAAATAATATATACTAAAGTATGCAGTAAGGAAGTGACAGGAGGTCTAGAATTGGCATTAAAATACTTCAGCAATGTTAACTCAGTAAGTAGGAAGAGAGAAGAAATGTGGCAAAATCTCAACAACTATCAAAGTGAGGTGATGTGTAAAAAAAGGCTCATTGTATTATACTTTCCAATTTTGAAAATGTTTGAAATATGATCATAATAGTTTTTAAAATTAATATCTTAAAGGTAAAGCTACTAAAAGGAATTTATGTTATGTTGGGTTGGATGGGGCAAAGGGTAAGAAATAGAAGGAGAGAGACATTGACACCAAAACAATTGTCCCATATGCTGTCTTTAACGTACAAATTAAATGCAGTAATTTTGATAAAACTTGCTTCTCAGCAAATATCATCATGGATGCTGAATCTAGGGGGAATTTTCTGATGGGGAGTAAGATATCTGCGTGATCTCAAAGACTTATTAGTTGCAAAAGGGAAAAACATCCTAAATACGTACTGGGGAAATTAGACAATACCTTTACCAGGTATCACAGTTAATGTCAAATGGACAACACGTGCCTCCAGATGTGATGCCTGTGATTCCCCAAGATGGACACATCACTTATGTAATACTTATGCAGACAAAAATAAGGTCCAAAGGATATTGGTGCAAAATTGTAGGAGATTCTTGGGAGCTTGGACAATCATGTAGGAACTGCTTTATTAGCTCTGAACCATCTTAGAACTCCTGTTGTATGAGATGGAAATCAGCTTCTGTCTTTACATTACAGCATTCTGAACTCTTGATTCAGAGAGACTATCCAAAAACCATTCGCAGAATTTTTAGAAAGATAAAAAATCTTTAGAAAACTCATATATGAACATGTGGCATGTCCTCCGGGTTATTTCATTGTTATGAATGCTTTCATTTACAACAAGAAAAATAGCACAAGAAAAATGAGTAAAGAATTCAGGAAGTTACATGAGAAATAATAAAACAAGCCTAATGAAATGGAGAGAATTAATAAAGTTAAAAGCTGAAAATAAATAATTAAAGACATAGGCTGCATAAATCACAGAACAAGTTCCTGAGGAAAACAATGAATTTTCCTGGCGAACGTAATCTCAAAAAGAAATTGGAGAACATAAATTCACAAAATTAGGTTTAAAATATGATATAAACAGATAAATGGATATTATTTTCAAAGCATAGGGCAAAAATGTATATTACCAATTCCTACAGAAAATATTACAAAATTGTACAGAGAAAAAATATGACACAAATAGTCATGGAATAAATGGAAAAAGTTACCAGAGAATAAAGTTCATAAAAAGGATCTAGGCTCAGATATGATTTTATAGACTAGTTATTTTTAAAGCATAAAGAGACAGAAAATTCTCATATTATGTAAACTTTTTCCATCACTGAAAATGATGGAAAGTTTCACAGTTCATTTTACATGATAAGCTTAATCCTGCAGCTGAAATCTAACAGCAGGGATCAAAATATAAAATTTTTAAATGAACTAAAATAAAAAATAGAAATATTTCACATCACTTCATAATACATTTATGACATGTGGAGTTTGCTGTATAAATACTATACTTCAATAAAGTGAAAGTATAAATATATAAATATTATTGATATATATTCTAAGTTCTTAAAGTACAGTCAGTCGAATTTGGTAATTTATTAAAAGAAAGGATTCATCAAGAGCAAGTAGAATATAATCTAAAAACCTTATCCATCTATTATGGTTTCTTAATCAGAAATATAATAATATGAATTATCACACCACATGAAAAATCATGTAATCAGTTTAAAAAATTAATTAATGAAATTCAGGTGCAGTGGCTCAAGCCTGTAATCCCAGCACTTTGGGTGACTGAGGTGGGCGGATCATGAAGTCAGGAGATCGAGACCATCCTGGCTAACACAGTGAAACCCCGTCTTTACTAAAACTACAAAAAATTAGCCGGGCGTGGTGGCGGGTGCCTGTAGTCCCAGCTACTCAGGAGGTTGAGGCAGGAAAATGGCGTGAACCTGGGAGGTGGAGCTTGCAGTGAGCTGAGATCGTGCCACTGCACTCCAGCCTGGGCAACAGAGCAAGACTCCATCTCAAAAAAAAAAAAAAGAAAAGAAAAGAAAATTAATCAATGAATATCAGTACATTACAAACAAAATCTTGAACAAGAAAAGAAAGAATATGTAACATGGGGCTAACTTTGCCTATAAGAATAAAACAACAAAAACATTCTCATTAAAATGAGAAAAGAAACAAAGATTTGAACTATTGTCACTACCTTTTCTTAAGCTTTGTGCAAGGTTCAGTCAATGGCACAAAACAAGAAGTGTAACCAAGATGTTTAACAAATGCAAAGGAGGAGATTCAATTACTATGTATAGTTGGCATTATTCGACTAGAAAAGTGAGAAGAATCAACTAGAAAATGTTATACAACTAACGAAATGCCCAGACACAACATAAATATGTAAAATCCAATAGCTTCAGTGAAACAATGATCATTAGGAATATATTCAACAAAAAAAATGTGTGCAAAATAACTTTATAAAAGAAATAAAAGAGTGGATATACACAATATTCTGGGATGAAAATAAATTTTTCCCAAGTAAATTTCAAAATTTAATATAAAAGCCAATCGAAAAAAAAAAAAAGTCAGGTGTTTGCTTTTTAAAATTCTGGCTAATTGATTATAAAATTTATCTGGAAAATTATAGGGTTGATACTTGCCAAGAATACTTTGAATAAGCAAGGAGTATTAAAAATTTATCAATGAAATTTGAAAACAGACATAAAAAGATAATAATTCATGCTGTAGTAATAAGCTAGAAATAAGCACATTGAAGACAAGTAATTGAAATCCCAGAAAACACACTTTTCATAAAAAAAAGAGGACTTTAAAAAGTAACATTTTATACAAGTAAATATTAATTGAACCATTGGTTAACTCTTTGGGGAAAAATATCAAAATTTGATGCCTCATACAAAATCATAAAATGCATTTCAGGTGGATTAAATAGGTAAGTATTTTAAAACAAAGCAAATGATAACATGGCAATGAAAGAGTAGATATTTAAACTCATAACTTCTAACTGAAATGGTTAAAGTATATTTATAAATAAATAGTTTAAAAAATAAAAACATATTAGTGTTGAAAACAAGGAAATTGTATCACCATATGTCCAAAACTTTAACTGTATGTGAGATTAGACTACAGGAAGGGCAATAAAATTAGCAAATCCCAACAAGCAAAGCAAACGCTGCCTAAGGAGTAATAGGAGGATACACCTAAGAAAACCCAGAACCTGCCCAAAGTTGGAGTAAGAACTAGATATAAGGATGAGCTGTGGGGCAGCCCTGATGAGTTTCTAAAACTGTCCGTAGCAAGATAATGCCTCAAAATGTTGCTGATTATGCTGCTTTCTACCCATAGCATACCCGCTGGCCGTCTTCTTTTTGTAGCTGTGTGGAATGTGTACTCAATGTCATGTGTAGGTCCACAGTGAAATTAAAGATGCCACACTCATGGCTTCTGAGTTTAGTCCCTGCCATCATACTGCCATATCCCCACATTCCAGAGCAGGCAAAAGCAGAGGAGATCAAATCATTTTGGAAAGACAACAAAAAAGAAATAGACATGGTCATATGTTGTATGGATAGGAGATTCCTCCAACCTCTAGTCACCTCTGTCTCTAGCCTATTTCTGGTGGAAATCTTTCTTTAAATTTGGTAATCTCAGAATAGAGTGAATTTGTGGCTCTATTAGCTCGAACTCCAGGTCACTGGAATCCTGGAAGACAAACTTTAGGAAGTATAACTTCAGGAAATTTATGAAAGTTAGAGAGTAAATCCATATCCCTCAGGACTCACAAAAGCACAGGAGAGCCATTGATCATTTTCTATACCTAAGAGAAGGCCACAGAGGGTCTGAGAGAAATCCCAGCTGTGTGAACTACGTTTGACTGCTGAGACCAGCAACCTGCATGGACCTGGGGACTGGAGGTCTGGTGGGACCAGAGTCATGTCAGCAGGGTAAAAATTGATGAGCAGCATCTAGCACAAGGCAACTAGACAATTTCCAATTATCCACATGGATAGGAAATGTGCCTGAAGACTGAATCAGTTATATCAGCAGTAAAAGCCAGCAAAGAAGTAATCCAACCCTACCACCACCATCACATATACAAATGGAACACACACACCTCTCAACATAATAATGTTCATAAGCCCCTTCTTTCCTGAACAAAGAAGAGGTGAAGGACAGAGTATGATTAAATTATACTTTTGGAGTTAGTGAAAAATCACTGGATTGAACTGAGAGAAACTTATGATTGGATAGATTTGATTGTCTGCTGCTGGGCAAGATGAGGCTAAAACTTAGAAATTAATTTGGGTTAAGAAATAAGTTTCATTTTTATGTGCCTGAGTCTGTGACTGAGAAATTCATGCCTATTATACCTTAATCAAATCAGGCTTATTCTCACTTAGCAATCATTGGTAGTTTCTCAGTTGTACTTAGAATGAAATCCAAATTCTGCAATGGCCCACAAAACCCTGTATGATTTCCTCCCAGATAACATCTCTTAGCGCATCTCTTATCATTCTCTCCTCCCTCCACAAATATTTCAGCAGCACAGAACTTTCTTCTAATTCTCTGTCCCTTAACATAGCAACATTGCCTCGAGTCGCTTTATATGCTGAACCCCTTGTCTGAAGTGCCCTTTCTTTGTTCTGAATGCAATTTCTTATTTTTTTCGAAAGCTTTAACTTCCTTCTTATTCTTTATTTCTCAACTCTAATGCCATATTCTCAAATACACACACTCTGACTTTCCTATCTAACTTAGAGTAATTGTGTTCTAAATCCACAGATAGATTTTCTTCATAACACTTTGTAGATCAAATTCTGTATTTATTTGTCTACTTGCTCATTGTTTATTATCCACCTGATATGGTTTGGCTGTGTCCCAACACAAATCTCATCTTGAATTGCAGTTCCCATAATGCCCACATGTCATGGGAGGAATCATATGGAGGTAATTTAATCATGGGGGTGGTTACCCTCATGCTGTTCTCATGATAGTGAGTTCTCATGAGTTCTGATGGTTTTATAAGGGGCTTTTTCCCCTTTTGCCTGGCACTTCTCCTTCCTGCCACCATGTGAAGAAGGGGGTGTTTGCTTCCCCTTCTGCCATGATTATAAGTTCCTGTGACCTCCCAGCTATGTTGAACTGTGAGTCAAAAAAACCTCTTTCCTTTATAAATTACTCAGCCTTGAGTATGTCTTTATTAGCAGCATGAGAAAGGAGTAATACACTACTTTCTCCCACCAAGTGTAAACTTTCCAAAAGCAAGGACAGTATTTGCTTTTTATCATTGTAAATACCTATTTCCTAGTATAGTGCTTGGGATGTAGGATGTGTTCAATAAAATTTTTTGATTGAAATGAATTACTCAGTTATTTAAAATGATCTTATAGAAGATTATGTGCAGACAGAAAAATGTTTATCATATATTAAGTTAAAAAATGGCAGATTACAAATAGATGATCTCAATTTTGTAAATATATGTATATAGAAACAAATAGTTGAACACCACAAATCAAAACAAAACAAAAAAACAACAACAACAAAAAAAGAATTTAAAATGCTGCAAGGATATATACCAAAAACTAGCAGTCAATATTTTGGGGTATTGGGATTACAGATTGTTTCTATTTTATTTTTAATGTTTCTATTGAATTTTTCAATTTTTTTACACTATACATACATATAAAATTTTAAAATCACTAAAATATCTCAAATATAGTAATTATCTTATGAAATTTTGTTTTTTCAGAATTATTTTTCTCCTTCTTCTTTTTATCTATGCTTAATCCTGACTAAGACAGAGAAGTTTGTCATGGGAATAGCAGACTTGGGTTGAAATTTATCTACCTCTTTATAAACATGTGATTTGGAGGCAAATTGCTCAATTTCTCTGAGGTTTCACCTTTTAATATAATGAAAATAGTGTTAAATGGGAATAATTAAAACTGTCTCACCTGAGATGGTGTGAAAAGGACTTTCTAGTGTAGTTACTGTTACAGAATTGAAGGGAGAAAGGGGAGGTAGATGCCCTCCCACTCTCCAGTTTTCTCTTCTCATTTTACTTTTACTTATTGCTCTTTTCCTTTTTTTCACCTGTTTGATCTGTATCCCCTAAATTCTGGATTAAATCTGAAGTCCTCTGAAAAAATTGAAATCTGGTTTATTTGTTTGAAATCTTGTCTGCTCAACAAAACATACACTAGGATTGACAGGGCCAGAGAAACTAAATGTCTTCAGGATATTCTGTAAGTGCGTACCCATCATTTTTCTGTTTCTCACTGTCTCCTTCTGAGCTTTGTAGCTCTTGGCACCAGGGGAAAAAAATTAAAGTTTTTAAAAAGCAACCTTGAGGCCAGAGTTTGAGAAGCTTACAAAAAGAAAAAATTACTATATACATAATATTCTGCATTGCCTTTTCCTAGCCAAAAAGACATCAGAAACTTTTCAAACGTGGAGATGCAAAATAGGTTTGGCATATACAAGTGAGGGGATTGTGGAATCTAATTCCAAACAAAGTTTGGAATTTATTTTCTAAGTGGCTCAGGAGAGATTTCAAAGTTGAAATGTTACAATTTGTTTGGCTTCCCTCAACAGCATCAGCCATTTTCATTTCACGTGGGAAGAACAATATGAGACAAACAACCTAAGATTAAATGAAACCAGGTGGATAGGAGAGATGCATTTACATTTTACTACCCGGATAAGTGTATTTTCCTCTTGTGGCTTTATAGGCCTGGGGGCTATTGAAAAATGCCTTTCTATAAATTGAATCAACACTCATTAAACTCATTAAGGGAAATGTAGTTAGGAATTTAGTATGGAAAGTAAGCCCTTCGTTTTTATTGGATTTTACAATAGGGAGCACTCTAAGCTTTTAGACATTAAGGCAGGAAGGGGCTAACTATAGAAATTACTCCACTGTGGGCTTTGACTTTGGAGAGGCTATGCTTCTCTAGAGAGAATGTATGCACAGCAGAAGAGTAAGATGAGGCAGATATATTATTTCCTACACATTCCAAAATAATAACCCCCCTCTGATTTATCTCATCATTACCCCATTGTTTCTCCCCCACATCAGCAACAGTTCTCTAACTCCTGTCTGGTTTTCTTTTAGTTTCATAACTCTTCACAGATGACTTTTGAAAATCTTTCACTCTCTGCAGCCTGATGATGATGACAAACATTTTGCTATATGTTCAGAAACAATCAATTATTATATAATTATCACTGTGCACAAGACAGAAGAAACCTATCTGTTGAAAATGACATTTAAAATAAGCACATAAAATGCAAATTAACTGTCTTTTCATAAGAGAATTATCTTTCTGTCCCGTAAAGTTCTTCCAAGCTAAAGAATTTCCATTTCCAAAGTTTATTCCGAATGGTTTCAACTTACCAAACATGTAAACACGTCCCAGGCTCCAGGAGCTATGCTGGGAACTATACATAGTATACAACAGGGAAAAAGAGAAGGCAACTGCCAATTTCTTTCTGGGAACTTTATACCTTACCTTATTGAGGTACTATTTACTATGGATTACACAGAGTTACAGGTGTTTCTAATTTAATTTAATTTTTACAAGCCAGTGACCTACAATTTGAATCAGAATTTTCAAAAATCCATAGTATTTTCACTATCGTAAAGTTTGAGATATCTCAGAAGGAAATAAATATTGTATTAGGATCAGTCAAAATTCTGTTTATCAGAATTAATCTGAGAAAGAGAGACTATTATGTTAATTTGGAATAAATTATTTGATAAGCCCACCCACACCCCATACTATTTCTGATGGTTCTTTTGGTTTTCGCTAAGATGGCAAGGGTATAAATGACAAGAAAAAAAAAATGTGTTGTTCCTGGGAAGGAAAGGGGAAGAGGGTGAGCAAAAACTTATAAACCCTTTAGACTCCCCAGTGCATTCAAGTAGGGCATCTGTGAAAACACCTGAAAAACTTGAGCTTCAAATCATGGCCAACCTGGAGGAAAAACAGACTCAGTTCAGGTGGATCTGGGAATTGAAGGGGCAGCTTAGATTCTGCTGAAGTGTGGATTAGTGTTACATTTGATTGATTCTTTCTACTGCTTGGTGTTCCTGACACTCTTGTTTGTGAAGAAATTCCCACCTTTTTCATAGAAAACTAGCGACTGAGACTTCAGCTGTGTGACAGCAGAAACTGAAAACCAACTCTAAGGGGCTAAAATATAACCTGCCTTTTAAACAAATTGTCTTTATAGGCCTGAATGTGTTCCAAGGGTTACTGAGGTCAGACTGCAGCGGGAAAACCAAACCACCAGATGAACTTTATTTCACAAGAAACGACCAGGATCCCCAAATTGGAAGGACACTGGTGTCTCATCAAAGACTGAAGCATGACTGTGTTACTTTCTAGCATTGTCCCCATTCAATGGTCTAATAATAAGAAAACTTCTGCTAAAATAATGTCAATGCTTTTTCTGTAAGGTAAAAAATATCTTATAGTGAGAACCAGACTTGGTTCAACATACACTCTGGAGATTAAACTGAAATCCAGCTTTAAAACTCTACTCTATAACCAGCATGGGCATTTATAGTTTGTCATATTCAGTACACTGTTGGTTCTCTCAGAGGCCATATGGATTATTTTGTAAAAGATAGCTTTAGGCAATGCCTGGAACATCTGTTGAATGATCAATCTTTGCATAGCAGCAAAAGGAAAATGCATTATTTCTGTTTTTATCTAGAAATTTCTGGAAAACTTGCAAGGTCTTTTTTTAATGTTATGCCTTTGTTTCATGTAGTTTTCCAGACAAAATAATGAAGACATAAGCAAACCAAGAGAGTTATCTAAGTTGAAAAGTTAGGATTGTTCTAATTATACCTAATTAGAGATGAAAATGAAAAGTGCTTAGTGTGAAACCATTAATCAAAAAGAAGTCACTGTTCACTACTTAACAGAATTAAATGCACCAATATGATTTCCTTTTCTAAGTAAGCAATGCACTAGTCAATCATTACTTACAACATGATCCATTTAAATAATTAAACTATATTTCAAGTCTTGTGTGCTATTTGAAGAGGAATAATGAGGTCTTTAATAACAATTTCATGCTTGAATTTTCACATCTGGAGGAAAGAAAGCCAGTGTTCTGGAGTGGAGGATGAAAATATCAAAGTGTTTTTCTGATATAGAAAGAAAAGAATATGCTACCCTTTATTATTCTCTAGATTTGGCATAGATTCTTTGAGAAGTTATTAATATCTAACTAAATAAGCATTCTCTCACCCCCTTTTTAAACTCCCAGTGATGCCAATTTAAGTAAAATACAAATGGCATTCTATCTCACTATGGAATTGAGTCACAGACTCATGCAATGAGAGAATGGACACGACAGAGATAAATGCAGCTGTTATGGACTTAATCATGTCCACCTCAAATTCATATTTTGAAGCCCCAACCCCCAATATGACTATATTTGTAGATATGGTATTTAAAGAGATAATTAAGGCTAAATGAAGTCATAACGGTGGGATCCTGCTTCATTATGTCTGATGACCTTATAAGAAGAGACAGAAAGAGACATCAGGCCTATGTGAGTACAGAGAAAGGGCCATGTGAGGACCCAGTGAGAAGGCAACCATCTGCAAGTCAAAGAGAGAGGCCTCTGGAGAAACAAAACTTGCCACCACCTTGAAATTGAACTTATAGCCTCCAGAACTGTGAGAAATAAATTTCTGTTGTTTAAGTTACCCAGCTTGTGGTATTTTGTTATGGCAGGCCTAGTAGGCTAATAGAGCAAGCCTACAGATAAGAATATACCACTGTGTTCTAATAAACGTTGCCATCAAATTTGGTATTTCTAATTTAATTAGCCTTCTCGCTCTTATTTATTTTTTCAACTAATACAGACACTTTACTGATGCTAGGATCAGCATTGGAAAAGATCAGAAATGCCTCTGCTCTCACAGATCTTATGTTCTCATTGAGAGACAAGAGAAAATAAATAATGAAACAAATGAATAAACAGTATAATTTCTGATAATACGAAGTCCTGAGAAGTGATTAAACAGACTAAGATGATAGAGAGCCTGGAGAAGGGTCTGCTTTAGGGAGGGAGATCTGGAAGGCCATTGTGAGTAGGTGCTATTTAAGTGGAGAATTGGAGAGTGAGAAGGATCTGAGTGAAGAGCTGGAAAGGATGTTTTTCAGAGAGAGGGAACAGCCAGGGCAAACTTGTAGTGATGGGAATGAACTTGGTTTGCTTGAGACACTGGAAAACAAGCCAGTGTGACTATAATATCCTGAACAAAGGACAGGGTGATACGATGCTTTGAAAGAAAAGACTGGTCCTAGAGTAGTACACAGAGTGAATGTTAAAAGTCTAGGGACTCCATTTTCCATTTTATATAGCAGTCACTCATATAAGACTATACTTGCATTTTTCTTTCTTCCTTAATATATTGTCTTCTCTAAGCTTCTGTGAGTCTACACTTGCCTCAGTGACCTCGTACACTACTGACTGTTCCTTCTAAATCTCCTGTTTGGCTCTTCTCTTTTGTACTGGAAATGTCAGAGGATCCCAGGGGCTAGTCTTTGCCCCCTTCTCTCTTTCTCACTCATCCAGGCTCTTGATGTCACAGTGATACCTGAATTCTACCCTGGCATTGTATTAGGCATTGTCATACTATAATTAACAGCTAAACAAGCTCTCAATGTCCCCTCTCTTCCTATTCCACACCTAGTTTTCTCTATCTCATAATGGCACAGCCCTCCTAGAATTGATGGCTCAAGTCCAAAACCTTGAAAATGTCTACCTCTCTCTCATCTGCATTTTCATAATCTACCAGTTTAATCTATCCATTTAGCTCCTGAAACACCTCAAATCCACCCACTTGTCTTCACCATGTCCAGTCATCATTTATTGCCATAACTATAGCAATAGCCTCTTAATGATCTTTGAATTTCCATCTTTGTTTTCCCTGTCACCTGTTCTCCATTCAGTGATCAGTGGTCTTGTAAAGGCAGAGGTCAGATTATATCATTCCCTCCAATAGCCTCCACTGCACTTAGAACACAATCTGATCCACCCAGCCAAGCAAGACATTGCTTCACCTACTTACCCCAACTGGCTTCACATCACTTTCCCCATTGCTCACTGGGCCCCACTGCACCGACCTCCCTTCCTTTTTTGCAATACACCAAGTTTATTTCCACTTACTGTGGACCAACCACACTATTATGTCCCCCACTTAGAATTCTCTCTCTCCACATTTCCATGGGGTGGCTCCTTATCTCAGCTAAAAAATCTCGGAGAAGTTTTCCATGGCCTCCCAATGTAAAGTGGTCCTCTCCTTACCCACCCTACTATTACCCTCAATCTCGTTACACTCTTTCTTTCCTTCTTTGTGCTTTCCACAATTTGAAATAATGGTGCTTATTTAATCATGTAGTTATTTATTCACTGTCTCCCCTTAGTAATATGTAAGCTCCAAAAGACAAAAGCCAGGACACTTGTCTACCTTATTTACTGCATGTCGCCCATTCTATGCCAAGTAAGTAAATGGAGTCTATAGTTCCATCCTGCTTATATTTCACAGAAACAGAGGGATTTCATAGGGATTTCCAAGGTAGTTTTTTACAATACATCTGTGACTAGGATGAAACAGATAGGTACATCTTCCCTCACTGCCAAGAGTTTTACTGATGGAAGTGAACTGGTTCCCAGAGAAGCAAATATTGGTTCTAAAATCCTGTGTTTAATAGGACAACATTGCTACCAGATATTTATTGTGCCTTTGTTTTCTATTGGGTGACTTATTTTGCATCACACAAATACTGCAAAAAAAAAAAAAAAAATCTAACTGTATTTCTCTTTTAACTGTTCTCAAGGAGTTCATAAACTAAATAACAAAAGAGATGGAAAAACAACTGCAATGTGATATATAATGTCTAATAATAGAAATATGGACATAAAAGCATAGGTAAGGGGACAGTTCATGCTTCTTGAGGGTATGGCAGCAAAAAAGGCAGCACAGACTGGGGTGACATTGTGCAAGTCTTCGACGGACAACTGTGACAACCAGAGAAGGAGGTAGGACATTACTAAAATGGAAACTGTCTGAAAAGTTAGCCAATGTAAATATGCGTGGATTTTTTAAGAGAGTCTTTTTTTAATAACAAAAGTTTCAATGCCACAGCAAGACAAAATAATATTAACAGTGTATACATGTGATATCATAGACTCAAATTACACAAAGCAAAAGTTGATAGAACAAAAACTAGAAATAGGTAAGTTCAATGCCATAGTTGGATATTTTCATACATTACTCTCAGGGTTTGATAAAATAAGTAAATAAAAGATCAATAAGGGTACAAAAGATTTAAACACAAAGTTGACTGAATTTCTGTATGTAGAGCTTAATACTTAACATTTGCAAAATACACATTCTTTATAAGCACACATGTGACCTTTGATGATGTAGTCAGATTAGAAAAATGCATGAAACCTTCTAAGAATAATGAATCATATCAAAGATGAACTTCAGCAGTTATCTGATATAGCTTAATATTGGGAATGGTACTATTTGGTTTCCAACTCTACAATTCTAGTCTATATGCTGACACTACAGATTAGAGTTAACAAAATGATTAAATGGAGTTTGCAGATGTGTTCTGTTTAGACTGCAATATTTTAAAGAACTCTAATTTGATGCCAACATTAAAAGTCAGATTTTTGTGTCTTCTTGGGAGACACGTCTATTTAAGCCCTTTGCCCATTATTTAATCAGGTTCTTTGAGTTTTTTTGCCATTGAGTCATAGGAGTTTCTTACATAGTTCGGATGTCAACACTTCTCAGATACATGATTTGCAAATATTTTCTCCCCTTCCATAGGTTGCCTTTTCGTTTTGATGATTGTGTCTCTTGCTGTGCAGAACTTTTGAGTTTGATGTAGTCCCGCTTGCCTAGTTTTGCTTTTGCTGTCTGTATTTTTGATATCGTATTCAAAAAATCATTGCCAAGACCAATGCCTAGGAGATTTTTTTTCTGTTGTCTTGTAGGAGTTTTATAGTTGAGGTCTTATGATTAAGTCTTTAATCCATCTTGTATTAATTTTTGTATGTAGTGTACAACAAAGACCCAACTTCATTATTTTGCACGTGGACACCCAGTTTTCCAAATACCACTTATTGAAGAGGCTCTTCTTTTCTCATTTTGCATTTTTGATGACCTTGTCAAAGATTAATTGACCTAACGTGCATAGATTTATTTCTGGGCTCTCTTTCTGTTCCATTGGTCTACTAGTCTGTTTTTATCCCAGGTTTATGAAAATGTGCTTGACATTACTAATCATCAGGGTAGTGCAAAAGAAAAATACATGAGATATCACTTCACATCTGTTAGCATGGCTATTATTTTCAAAAAACATAGCAAGTGTTGGTGAAGATGTGGAGTAAAGGGAACCTTTGAATACTGTTTGGTGGGTATGTAAATTGGTACAGCCCTTATGGAAAATGTTGTGGAAGTTTCCACAAAAAATTAAAAATAGAACAGCCATTTGATCTAGCAATTCCACTTCTGGGTATTTATCCATCCAAAGGATCGAAATCAGGATCTCAAAGAGACACCTGTACTCTCATATCCATTGTAGCATTATTCACTAAAGTCAACACATGGAAACAACCTAAATGCTTATGGATGGATGAATGGATTCCGAAAATGTGGTACTTACATACAATGGATGTATTATTCAGCCTGAAAGAAGAAAGAAATCCTTCAATTTGCAATCCCATCGATGGGTCTGGAGGACATTTTTCTAACAGCAATAAGCCAGACACAGAAAGACAAATACTGTATGATCCCACTTATATATGGAACGTAAAGTAGTCAAACTTGTAGAAGCAGAGAGAAGAATGGTGGTTTTCAGAGAGAAGCTGGTGGAAGAGAGAAGTAGGGTGATGATGGTCAAAAGGTACAACAGTTTAGTTATACAGGGTGAATAAATTCTGGAGCCCTACTATACATCATAATGCCTGTATGTAACAATACTGTATTGTATATTTAAATTTGCTAAGAGGATAGATTCAGTGTTGTGTTCTTATCATAAATAGTAGTAATAATATAATAATAAAGAAGAAGAAGTAAGAGGAAACCTTAGGAGTGAGGGACATGTTTACAGTCTTGATGGTGGTGATGGTTTCATGGTGTGTACTTACCTCAGACTCCTCCAGTTATATACATTAAATATGTACAGCTTTTTACATGTTAATAACAGATCGGTAAAGTGGTTTAAAAAAATAACTCAGCAGATCTTACATAAAACTGTGAATTGCTGACTTTCTTTGAAAAACTAAAAGGTGTGTCGAGGCTAGTGGACACACTTAAAAGGCTATCAAGGGCTGAAGCTGAGGGACTGCCTCATTTAGTTCGGACAGGCAAGCAGGTTTGACTTTGCCAGAGTTCCCTTCCCACTTAGGTAGGACCCTCATTTTACCTGGCACTGTGCATTCTAAGCTTACTGCTTCTGCCTTTTGGCTTAATGTATTTACTCTGAAAAGAAAAATTAAGAGATTTAAGAAAAATGTTTAGGTCAACATTTATTGAATGTAATGTGCATTAAGAAAAGTGCATTAATTGGTAGGTTTTAATACGTTTTCACAAAATAAACTCATTTATGTGACCACCACATAGAACAATAAATAAAAGATCACAGCATCCCAAAAGTCTCTCTCATGTCTCTACCCCTCATGATTATCAACCACAGAATACAAAAACTATTCTAACTTCTAACACTGTGGACTCGTTTTCGCTGGCTTTTCACTTTTTAAAATGGGATAATACTGTGTACTATTTTATGTCTGCTTTCTTTCAATCATCGTAATAATTTTGAAATTCATTCAGCTTATTTTTACAACAATAAGTTACCCATTTCCTTTGGTGGATAGTATGCAATTGTGTGAACATATCATAATTTATCTATTCTACTACAGATTGCTCTCAGTTTGCTTCCAGTTTGTGGCACTTATTTATAGTGCTGTTATTAAAATTCTTTTACATGTCAATTGATGTACATATCTGAGTTTTTCTTTGGAGTATACATGTAAAAATGGAGTTGCTAGATGAAAAAGTAGGTATAAACACAACTTTGAAGGATACTGCCAGTAGTTTCCTAAAGTGGCTGTATACATTGACGTTCTCACTAGGAGTATCTAAGAGTTCCAGCTGTTCATACTGTCACCATCATTTCATATTGCAACATTTTATTTTCTTAATTGTAGTCGTTTTGTTGTTATGTATGGTATCTCATTGGAGTTTTGATTTGCAATTCTCTGATGACTAATAATGTTAAGCAATTTTCATGTATTTATTTGCTATTTCAACATCCTTTGCTGGGAAGTGCTTATTCAATACTTTAGGCTATTTTTAAATGGGGGGACTATCTTTTGGTTTTCGGTTTGTATGTGTTCTTTATGTAGTTTGCATAAATTTCTTGGATGCAGTTTTTGTATTGAAATATATTATTGTAGTCACTGGCCAGCCTTTTACTCATTTAACAATGTCTTTCAGTACACAAAAGTTCTTAATTTTTATGATGATAAAAATTAAAGAACTTTAATTATTTTAATTTTTATCAATCAGTGCTTCATCTTCCTTTATCACAAGTGCTTTTTGATCAGTTTTAAATTTTATTTTTGAATTGTTTCTTGCTAATATATGTTTATAGCCGTGTCTATTTAATATGTGCTTGACCTTTGTGTGTTTAACTTGTAACTTGCAACTGTAATAAATGTACTCATGTTTTATATGTTCAATGATGGCATCTTTTCTTATTTTACTTCCCATTTTAGGACCTATGAGGCAATGGTGAATAAAGTTATATTAGTTATCTCTTACAGCATAACACATTACTTTAATATTTAATAGTTTAAAACAACAAACATTTATTATTTCATAGGCGAATAATGTGGGTGATGCTTATTTGAGTGCCTATGGCTTAAGATGTTTCATGAAATTGTAGTCAACCAGTTACCTGAAGCTGTGGTCTTGCTGAAGACTCCAATGGAAGAGTGGAAAAGGTGATTTATTTCTGAACCTACTCACATGTTTGTTGGCAGACTTAGGATCTTCGATACTTGAGCATCTTCACACGGCTACGTCAAGCCAGGGCAGCTGGATTCTCCCCTGAAATATGGTCTAAGAAAAAACACCTGCAGGCACACAAGAGAAAGAGAGAGAGTGTGTTTAGATGGAAGCCATAGTCTTTTTACAACCTCATCTGAGAAAAACATTCTATCACTTCTGCCATATTTATTAGAAGTGAATCAGTAAGTCTAGCCTTGACTCAAGGGGAGAGAATGATACAAGGGTATCAATACCAGAATATGGAAATCACGGGGGGCTGTCTTGAATGTTGCCTAACACAGAAGTGGTGATAATGGGCTTCTTTGCCTCAATCCTAATCTTAGTAGTAATATTTCCAATATTTCACCATTAACTATACCCTTTATTGTAGTTATATTTAATACTGTCTTCAGATTGAGGCGTTCTTATCTATTCAAAATTACTAAAAGGTTGTTTTTAACTATGAATATTTTGAATTTTATCCAATATTTTCTCTGTATCTATTGAGATAATTATGATTTTCTTCTTTGTTTTGTTAATGAGTATATTTTCTTTTCTTTCTTT
>NW_012098876.1:2646944-2650568 GCF_000951045.1 Mandrillus leucophaeus | reverse complement strand
GTAGAGACGGGGTTTCACCATGTTAGCCAGGATGGTCTCAATCTCCTGACCTCGTGATCTGCCTGCCTCGGCCTCCCAAAGTGCTGGGATTACAGGTGTGAGCTGTGAGCCACCGCACCTGGCCTGTTAATGAGTGTATTTTCACTGATGAACTTCTGAAAGGCAATCAGCCTCAATATTCTAATATGAAATCAACTTGGTTGTGGTGCTATACTTTTTATATATTGATAGGTTTAGTTTGTAAATGTTTCTGTTAGGATTTTTCCACCAGTGTTCTTTAGAGACTGATTTATAGTGTCAATCTCATTATATATCAATCTTTCTGTAATGTCTCTGTTAGGAATTGCTATCGGAATTTTTCTGACTTTATGAGTTGGAAAGTGCTCCTTGTTTTTCAGAGTGTGTATAAGACTGACATTTTCTCCGTGAATGTTTGAAAAACATTAGTAGCAAAGCCAGTTGGGTCTCGAGTTTTTTGTTTGGTTTTATTCATTGTGAATTTGATTACTTTAATAAATATTATTCTATTCAAATTATCTATTTCCTGTATCACTTTGATAGTTTTTCTCAAAACTTTGCTCACTAGATATGAGGTCTAAAATTTACTAAAATAAAATTGTTTATCAAATACTCTTATTTCCTTTTTAATGTCCATAGTATCTGTAATAATGTCTCTCTTGCATTCATTATATTGGTAATTTTTGACTTCTCACTACCTTTTTTATGGTCAAACCAGAATCTGGTCATTTTTAATAATGTTTCCAAATAACCAACTTTTTATTGTTGCTAATGTCATGTCTATTGTATCTTTATTTTCTACTTCATTAGTTTTATTAACTTTCTTATATTCATTGTTTTCTTCCTTTTACTTTCTTTGGATCTAATTTGCTGCTCTTTATCTAATTATTTGGAGTGTATACTTTAGATCATTAATTTTCAGCCTTTCTTAGTTTCTAATACATCTAAGCAAGGCTTTAAATTTTCCTCTAAGCAAGGCTTTAGCTTATATTTTAAAAGATTTGATGTAATATGTTTTCTTTTTCATTGAGCTTAAAATGTTTTCTAATTGTCACTATTTTTTGACTCATTGATTCTTTAAACACGTGTTTTTAAATTTTCTGTCACTTGAGAATATCTACTTAGCTTTTAATAATTCTTTTCTAGCTCATTTCTACCCTGAGCGAAATAACCTGCCAGATTTCAATCTTCTCACATCCCAAGACTTGTTTTACACTTCCGCATATGATCAAGTTTGCCGAATGTTTCCTGTGTGCTTGAATGTGGACCTTACATTTGCTGGCTACAGTGGTGTGTACATGTCAATTGGATCAATTAATAAATCAACTTTTTTATTTTTATTTTTTATTTGTTTGCTCTAATAGTTACTTAGAGGGTTACATTGTTTGTCACTGTGATTGTGAACTTTATTTCTTCTTTAAATTTTGTTAGCTTTTCCTTTACATATTTTGAGGCTTTATTTTAGATTATATACATTGAGTATTAACATTCTTCTGGTAAATTGGTTCTTATTTATTCATTTTTTTGGCCAGCCTTATTTAGGCTGTAATTTACATATCACACAATTCATCCTTTTAAAATGTAAACTAAAATGGATTTTAGTATATTTACATAATTGCAAAGTGTTACTACAATCAATTTTAAAATATTTTAAACTCATTGACATTTGTGGTAACTCTTTGTTCTGCTACTGTAAACTCCAGCCTAAGCAGCTGCTATTCTAATATTTTCTTCATAGATTTGAACATTTTATATAAATGGAATCATACAATATGTGATTTTTTGACCAGGTTTTTAAACTTAGTATATATTTCAAGATTCATTTATGCTGACACATAGAGCAGTATTTTCTTCCTTTTTTATTACCAAACAGCCATTCATCCTATGGATATTCATTTTTACGTACACCCCTCAATTAGTAGACGTTTTATTTAATTCCGCTTTTATGCTATTATGAGTAATACTGCTATAAACATCTGTGTACAAGTTTTAGTGGGTATACATTTTTATTTGTTTGAGTATATTACTAGGAGTAAAATTGCTGGGTAGTATAATAGCTCCACGTTTAACACTCTAGGAAACTGCCAAACTGTTTGTGCTTATTTGCCGTTTATCTATTATTTGGATAAAGGTCTAATCAGAGCCTTTGCTCAGTTTTAATTGGGTTATTTGCCTTCTTATTATCGGTTTGTGAGGATTCTTTATAAATATAAGATACATATATATATGTGTGTGTATATGTGTGTGTGTGTGTGTGTATATATATATCAGATATATTATTTGCAAATAGTTTCCCTCATTCTGTGGGTTGTCTTCTCAGATGCTTATTTGCCATTTGTATATTCTTTGGATAAAAGTCTAATCGAGCCTTTGCTAATTTTTAATTGAGTTATTTGCCTTTTTATTATTGGTTTGTGAGGGTTCTTTATAAATACAAGATACATATATATACCAGATATATGATTTGCAAATAATTTCCCTCATTCTGTGGGTTGTCTTCTCAGATGCTTCATAATGTCCTTTAAAGTGCAAAGTGCTTTTAATTTTGATGAAGTTCAATTCCTATGCATTTTTTGGTGTGTGCACTTGGTGTCATATCTAAGAAGGCTTTGCCATGAAAGTATATCATAAAGATATGCTCCTGTGTTTTCTTCTATGAGATTTTTAGTTTAACTCTTAAATTTGGGTATATAATTTTAGTTTAGCTCTTATATTTAGGTCTATAATTCATTTGAAATTAATTTTTGTGCACAGCATAAGGAAGGCATCTAATTTCATTCTTTACATATGGGTATCCAGTTATCCTAGTACTTATGGAAAAAACTTTTTCTTCCAATTAAATTGTGTTGAAACTTTGTAAAAAAATTAGTTGACAGCAAATGTCAGGATTTACTTTTGTACTTTCCATTCTTTTACATTGATCTGTATGTCTATCCAAATGCTACTACCACATTGTCTTGGGTTTTGTAGCTTTGAAGTAGGTTGTACAATCAGGAACTGTAAATCCTCCAATTTTGTTCTTTTTTTATAAAGCTTGTTTTGGCTATCCTGGTTCTCTTGCACTCTATATGAATTTTAGAATCAAGTTATCAATTTCTGGAAAAAAATCAGCTATCTGTAATTTTGATAAGTATTGCATTGATTGTGTAGATCAATTTGTGGGATATTACCGTCTTACAATAATAAATCTTCCAACCCATGAACATAGGTTTTCTTTTAATATTTAAGTCTTCTCAAATTTCTTTCATCAATGTTTTGCAGTTTTCAGAGTAGAAGTTTTGCACTTCTTTTGTTAATTTCATTTCTAAGTATTTATAGCTTTCGAAGCTGTTGTAAATAGAATTGCATCCTTAATTTCTTCTTCAGATTATTAATTGCTAGTGTATAGAAATACAATTGGTTTTGCATATTTATCTTACATCTTGAACATTACTGTGCTCATTTATTAATTCTAATTGTTTCCTTGTAAGATCCTGTCTTCTAACAATAGGGTTCAGTATTATTACCCAGTCACACCTGGGGTAGAGCTTCTGCCCTGTGAGTGGGGGCGGATGGAAGAAGGGAGCCCTAGACTTTTCAGCTGCTCTTGCTTGGAATAGAGCTTCT
>NW_012098876.1:2620369-2646894 GCF_000951045.1 Mandrillus leucophaeus | reverse complement strand
AGCCTAAGCAGCTGCTATTCTAATATTTTCTTCATAGATTTGAACATTTTATATAAATGGAATCATACAATATGTGATTTTTTGACCAGGTTTTTAAACTTAGTATATATTTCAAGATTCATTTATGCTGACACATAGAGCAGTATTTTCTTCCTTTTTTATTACCAAACAGCCATTCATCCTATGGATATTCATTTTTACGTACACCCCTCAATTAGTAGACGTTTTATTTAATTCCGCTTTTATGCTATTATGAGTAATACTGCTATAAACATCTGTGTACACGTTTTAGTGGGTATACATTTTTATTTGTTTGAGTATATTACTAGGAGTAAAATTGCTGGGTAGTATAATAGCTCCACGTTTAACACTCTAGGAAACTGCCAAACTGTTTGTGCTTATTTGCCGTTTATCTATTATTTGGATAAAGGTCTAATCAGAGCCTTTGCTCAGTTTTAATTGGGTTATTTGCCTTCTTATTATCGGTTTGTGAGGATTCTTTATAAATATAAGATACATATATATATGTGTGTGTATATGTGTGTGTGTGTGTGTGTATATATATATCAGATATATTATTTGCAAATAGTTTCCCTCATTCTGTGGGTTGTCTTCTCAGATGCTTATTTGCCATTTGTATATTCTTTGGATAAAAGTCTAATCGAGCCTTTGCTAATTTTTAATTGAGTTATTTGCCTTTTTATTATTGGTTTGTGAGGGTTCTTTATAAATACAAGATACATATATATACCAGATATATGATTTGCAAATAATTTCCCTCATTCTGTGGGTTGTCTTCTCAGATGCTTCATAATGTCCTTTAAAGTGCAAAGTGCTTTTAATTTTGATGAAGTTCAATTCCTATGCATTTTTTGGTGTGTGCACTTGGTGTCATATCTAAGAAGGCTTTGCCATGAAAGTATATCATAAAGATATGCTCCTGTGTTTTCTTCTATGAGATTTTTAGTTTAACTCTTAAATTTGGGTATATAATTTTAGTTTAGCTCTTATATTTAGGTCTATAATTCATTTGAAATTAATTTTTGTGCACAGCATAAGGAAGGCATCTAATTTCATTCTTTACATATGGGTATCCAGTTATCCTAGTACTTATGGAAAAAACTTTTTCTTCCAATTAAATTGTGTTGAAACTTTGTAAAAAAATTAGTTGACAGCAAATGTCAGGATTTACTTTTGTACTTTCCATTCTTTTACATTGATCTGTATGTCTATCCAAATGCTACTACCACATTGTCTTGGGTTTTGTAGCTTTGAAGTAGGTTGTACAATCAGGAACTGTAAATCCTCCAATTTTGTTCTTTTTTTATAAAGCTTGTTTTGGCTATCCTGGTTCTCTTGCACTCTATATGAATTTTAGAATCAAGTTATCAATTTCTGGAAAAAAATCAGCTATCTGTAATTTTGATAAGTATTGCATTGATTGTGTAGATCAATTTGTGGGATATTACCGTCTTACAATAATAAATCTTCCAACCCATGAACATAGGTTTTCTTTTAATATTTAAGTCTTCTCAAATTTCTTTCATCAATGTTTTGCAGTTTTCAGAGTAGAAGTTTTGCACTTCTTTTGTTAATTTCATTTCTAAGTATTTATAGCTTTCGAAGCTGTTGTAAATAGAATTGCATCCTTAATTTCTTCTTCAGATTATTAATTGCTAGTGTATAGAAATACAATTGGTTTTGCATATTTATCTTACATCTTGAACATTACTGTGCTCATTTATTAATTCTAATTGTTTCCTTGTAAGATCCTGTCTTCTAACAATAGGGTTCAGTATTATTACCCAGTCACACCTGGGGTAGAGCTTCTGCCCTGTGAGTGGGGGCGGATGGAAGAAGGGAGCCCTAGACTTTTCAGCTGCTCTTGCTTGGAATAGAGCTTCTGCACCACAAATCTGGGGGTGGTAATGAGAAATGCTGTCAGCCTGTGCTTTCTGAGAAGATACCACAGCCCTTGACAGGGAACTGGGAGGAATGGAAGTCCTGTGCTCTTGGCTGCAACTTCTCTTGGCTGGAGTAGAGCTTCTGTCATGCCCAGCTGGAGAGCAGGGGAAGGGAGCATGTCTTTAGTTCAAATGCCACATATTTTTACTATTCTTAGTAAGATTTAGGAGATTTTCTTGAATAAATATGTCTCCATTTGCTGGATGCCCTCAGACATTTTCCAAAAATTATAGATTTGTGTTGTTTTTCCTTTGTTAAAATTTAATAATTTTCACCAGTTACAGTTGTTTCACTGGAGAAAGGATCCTCTGAGTTCCTCATGACATCATTCAAGATGTGACTCTTGTCACTTCTTTTATTACTATAAAATTCCCTCGTTATTTCCTAAATCCTAGTTTATTAGATAATAATTTAACTACATCAGTTTTTCAAAAATGAATGGTATTTGCATAATTACCTCTACTCTTTATTTTCATCCTGCCTTTTTTCTCATATTTAAGGTACATGCAGTAAAAACAGCATATATCTGGGTTTTGATTTTGAATCAGTTCACAATCTTTGTGTTTAAATAGGAGTATTTTTTTGTAGTAGTTTCTAACATATTTGGGCTCAAATCTACCATAATACTTTGTAATATTTTGTTTAATCTGCTTTCTATTCTTTATGTCTTCTTTCTTGCCTTCCACCAAAATAATCAAATAAATTGTGTTATTTAATTTCCCTCCTTCAATAATATGTTTAGTATAATTTTCTCTATCAACTTTCTGGTGGTATTAGAAATTACCATATGTATCTTTGACTTATCAGAGTCTGTATAAATTAGTACTATTTTCCTTTTCTAGACAGTGCAAAACCTTGTATCAATTTAATTCTCATTTATTCTCCTCTCACCTTTTGTACTATTGTTTTCTTATAATTTAATTCTTGTAATTTAAAATAAATACATTTATTTTAAGCATCACAAGGCAGTATTATTGCCTCAAGGAACCAGGCCTCAAGCAACCCTCCCACTGTGACCTCCCAAAGCACTGAGAAAACCAGTTTCTTCATGTTATGTTGATAAAAGGGCTAACATAAGAGACCAATGGCCTGGAAAAACCAGTGCTTTGGGAGGTCACAGTGGGAGGGTTGCTTGAGGCTGGGAGCTCAAGATTAGCCTGGGCAACATAGCCAGGCCCCATCTCTACAAAAAATATGAAATAAACAATTAGCCATGTGTACTGGTGGGCACCTGTAGTCCCAGCTACTCAGGAGGCTGAGGCAGGAGGATTGCTTGAGCTCAGTAACCTGAGGATTGGTGAGCTATCGCTGTGCCACTGCACTCGAGCCTGGGCAATAGAGCAAGAACTTGTCTCTTAAAAAAAAATAAACGTTTAAAATTATCAAAATATTCACCCTTTTCGATGTCTGCCCTTCTATCTGGGGTTATGTTTTTCTTCTTGAGAGACTTTTCTGTTGAGTTTTTTGTTGTAAGCCTGCTAGTGAATCAGTCCTTTAGACTTTTTCTTACCTAAAAATGTCTTTATCTTAATTTTTAAAGGGTATTTTAAAACATTTTATATATTTCATATAATTTATGTGGAATTCCAGGTTGATAGGGTTTTTGTTTTATCTCAAGATGCCATTCTGTTATTTTATGGCTTCCATCATTTTGTTTAGAAAGAAAAAAATAAATGTTACTCTTGTTTCTTTTTAGGTAGCATGCCTTGGTTTTCTGTCTACTTCTAAGAAACTATTTTTGCCTTTGTACTTAGCAGTTTTACAATAATGTGCCTATGTATGTCCTATTTTTCACTGATCGTCTTGCAGTCACAGCCATTTTTAAATCTGTGTCTTGGTGGTGGTTTACATAATTGTTCTGCCAATATACCTTAAAATATTGCTCCAGTCCCATTTTATCCCTTCTCTTCTTCAGGAACTCAAATTAAACATGTTAGGCATTTTTAATCCTTGACCAAATTTCCTGTTTCAATTATCCATTCTATCCCAAAAGTTAGTGAATTAAAACAACTATCACTTTTTTAAAACTCACAATTCTGTGAATTAGGAATTTTGTCAGACCACAATGGGGATGACTAAGCTGGGATGACTTGAATAGCTAAGGAGCAGTCATATTGTTTCTAATGGGGCAATGTGTCTGAGACCTCAGTTCTGGTTTTTGCTTGGATTCTTTAGATGTCCTTCCTCTGCCCTATCAAATGTCCATCTTGAACTTTCTGAAGTCATGAGAGTCTAAGACCAATAAAAGGAAAAATTTAATGCGGTCAAGCATCAACATAAAAGCATTTATCAAAATTTGCATGAGTTACTTTTGTAATTTCCTGGTGATCAAGGAAAGTATTATAGCCAAGCCCAGGGTCAATATGGGAGGGGACTACACAGAGGTGTGAATATTGGTAGGAATGGCTTATTAGAGGCCTATGAACCATATCCTTCCCACATAAAAAATACACTTATCTCCCCCAAAGACTCCAACATTTATCCTATTATGGCATTAGGCTCCAGCTTACAGACCAAGATTCCATCATCTAAATTAAAATCAGGTGTTGTCAAGGCACTCAAGATGTGGTTTTTTGGGTGCAGCTTCTCAGTTGTGCTTCATCTTGACCTGGAGACCTATACATTTAAAAATGAATGAATACAAGGTATTTACCCTCCATACACCCAAAATAAAGTGGAGAGATGGAGACAGAATAACTGCTATAGGCACTCTCTTCAAAACACTGGGAGAATGGGAGGCTTATAGTAATTACTGTCCAAAGCAATTCTGCAAGTCAGCTGAACATATGTCAGTAATTAATCTTTCTCTGAAGGCAGGAAATATTGGGTGCTTTGAGCCTAGTTCTGCTCATTGGAACAGTGCTCCATGGCTCTTAACTCTGTCCTCTATGATATTAATGTTACATTCCGAGTCATCGTTACTATTCCGTAAGACTGGTCCTTGTTTGCAGCTGAGTAACTTTCTCAGCTTACTTGATATCCAGAGAAGGTTGGAACCGAGAGACCTCTTTTCATTTTGAATCATCTGTGTTCCTTTCAGTACTAGCAGGTAAAGCTCCTTTAAAATTGTGGGTTTTAAAATTTAAAATTGGGGTTCTTATTTATCAAATTATAAGCCACTTCATTAAACACATCAACACATTTCTTTAATATTGTCTCCTTTATATCTTATAATATTTGTTAGGGTGTTGTGGGACAATGTTCTTAAGATACTTAGAAGCTCTTTTGTTTAGCAGAGATTTTTGAAGCACGCATCCAATATTACTAGAATCTCTTTTCATTAAGTGAGAGCGTCTGAAATGCTTTCACATTAAATCATGTTTAGTGTCTTCATGAAGTGTCTCACAGCTTCACCCTAGACTTGATTTTGATCTTTAGGTAATGTTTAGTGGGAATACGCCCTGATATATTTGGACAATACCATCTAGTCTAGAGAAAAGAGTTGTAGTTATTTAAATTATTTAATATTTTTAGCTACTTATTAAAGTATTTCTCTAATATTCCTTGCAAAGTTAACAGTTCCTTTTTCAGTTCTCCTTTCTTTTCTTGTACTTTATCATATGTAGGTAAAAGAAACCAAATGACACTTTCAATATCCTGCTTATCAATCTCCTACACTGGTTCCATGAGTTTATTAAATACGTTTTCTATGTCCAACATTCTCATTGATGAGTGTTGTCAAACATTTGACACCACATAACATGGATGACCACTTTTATCAATCTCCAGCAATTTTCTCACCGCTTTTTCTGTCTTCACTAAAATCTCCTCATAGTTCTTCAAGCCCCCACAAACTTCCTGATCCCAATGTCAGTGTCACATATTTTAGCTTTTTGCTGTTGAGGCTGTCTCCACTTCAGGAGCTTTTTTCTGTGCTTTATAAGTTTTTCTTACTTTCCATGTATGTGAGTCTGGATATTTCTTACTTTTTTTTCCAGTTCATTCATAATTTCTTCTCCTGCATCTAATCTGAGCTTAAGCCCACCTAAGTTCTAAATTTCAGGTATTAAAATTTTCAATTCTAGAATTGCATGTTAATTCATTTTTATAGATTTCTGTTCTCTGATGAGCTTTTCCATTTTTGTCACATAATTTCTTAAACATAAATATTGCATTTCTTTTAAATTCCATGCCTAATCATGGGTTTGATACATGGGTTACCTATGGGACTCTCTCTTGACTTTTTAAATTTTTCGCTCTCTCTTAGCTTACACATATTTTGTACTGTCTCCTGATGTATCTGGTAACTTTGAATGAATGTTGGGCATTGTGACTAAAATATTGCAGAGGCTCTGTGAGATGCTATTTTCCTCAGAGAAAATTTGATTTTCTTCTGGCAGGCAAGTAGATTAGAGGCAGATCACCTTGATTCAACCAGGAGTTGAGATGATTCAAGCCTGAGTTTTGTCTTTGTGATATCTAGTCTATTTATAGTTTTTGCTTTACCCCCAGGATAAAGCCTCCCAGGCCTCTCAGATAGGATCCTAACATGCTTACCAGGAATCCTGCTTTGAAGTGTCCTGAAATTCAAATTCTGTCTTAACAGCATGTGAGTCTGCTAAAAAGCTGTGCTTTATATTTTAGCTTCAAGTCGCTGCTCTCTGCTTTTCTTGCGTACTTTCACTTTATGCAATTTACGATTTTGCAAATGCTTTCAGGGTAAAGCCTGCACAGAATTTTAGATTCACATTTCCGTAGTTCTCTTTCCTGTGGGACGTTAAACCCTCAAGCTCTGGCTCACTTAGTAACCTTGATCTCCAATTTTTGTCTTCTCAGGCGATTGAGACTGCCGAAGTCTTGAGCTGTCTGTCACCTTTCTGCCTGGTTTCTCAGACATACACTTGTTGCAAATTAGTAAATGCCTCAAGGAGAAAACTGACTGGGACTATTGGCATCACCGTGATGCAGTTTTCTTCAAAATCATGGTTGCTCTTCAGAACCTTCAAACAGCTGTTTTTGTTTTGTTTTTTTTTTGTTTGGTTGGTTTTATGCTGCTTTTATAGATGTCTAGGCACAATGATGGGCCTGCATAAGCTACTCTACCATTGCAAAAATGCAAAATCACATTTCATAATGCAATTTGCGGTTGGCAAATTCGATGTCTCAGGTCATCATTAATGCCAATCCTGTAATTTTATATCTATCCCCATAAAATTGAATCTGATTTTATGTTATCTATCTCCATAGGAATTTACAGCTGAAAAGGACTTCAGAATATGTCCCTTTCTAATCCCCCTCATTTGGCAAGTGACACAGCAATTTAGTGATGAAGTTGATATTAGAACTCTGGCCCCCAGACGCCCAGTCTAGTATGTTTTCTTGCACAATGGTGCCTCATGAATAATGCCAAATGTGTATTCTCAACGCTTTGTACCTACATCCTTCAAGAACTTCTTGGGCAGGGTTAAGCGTTGTTTAGCTGCAATGGCTTGATAACGAAGTTACTCTTGAAGTTATACAAGGAATTTCTTCAACGATACCAAAAAATTTTAGTCAGACCATTCTCTCAGCAAAAAAGGAAAAAGAAAAAAAAAAAACAACTATCATCCTTTCATCTTTCATCTTTTATCCCTTAAAAAGTGTGTCCCAGATAAACGAATGACAACTCCTGCAGATACAAACACACTAGACAGTCCGGGGCAGGGATAATGGTTCTAGAACTGGAAAAATGTCCACATGCATTGGTGGAAACGTTGGGAATGAAACCAGAGAAGCCTATTAATCTGAAATGAGCTACAGCACCTCAGCCCAGCTTCAGCCAAACAATTCCCCTGCTGGTGTTTTGCCGCTGGCACTAACTGCAGTTAAAGACAGTTCATGTTTCTCAGGAGGCCCTAGTATAGGAAAGGCGTCTTTAATTTAAGAAAGCAGGATAAATCTCTCTCTCTCTCTCTTTCCCCTAACAAGTGCTTTCACAGGCCTAGTGGTGGGAGTGGAATTCCGTAGGTGGTGTCTATGTATTGCTTCGGTCCCTAGAGACTAAGCGTATTAAGTAACTGCTTGCCCTAAAATCAACCAGAGACCAGCGTTTGGGAGCCTTTTGACAAAACCTCGGTTGAGTGAATTTCAGCATGCCTGTCACGTGACCAGGCCACTCTATGGTGTGAATGCAATATCCAGCTTGAAGACTTTTCAAGAGCCAGCTATAAAAACACACAGAATTCTGCCCAGTTGCCCATGTGAAACTTTATTTCCCCAGTGCTTATTCTTCCTTAAATTAAGTTCCCTCCTTTGAGAGCTATGAGCTATTTGCTTACCCAGCAGAAGAATCATTTTTTTACCATAAAAGGGTAGCTCCCAATATTTCCTGCCCTGCAACAGGGAACACCCTTGGCACTGGGGACCATTCTGTTTAGTGTACATTAACACCATTGCCCCACAGAAAGAAAACGAAATGTTTTATGTTGAGATCCGAGGCATTCTGAACATGCCCCCTCATTTGCAGAGCTTATTTAATATCGTCGGTAATAATTACAATTCAGAAATTTCAGAAATTTATCAAACAATCAGCCAAGACCACTGAAAGCGCTATAGTTTCACACATTCTTTACTCCTGGTGTCTGCTAAAGGAAGCCCCCAAATTGTTGCCATGTAACTGGGAAAAATGTATAAATTAATTTCTTCAACTACAGTTTACTTCTTAGGAGGTAGTAGACACAAGGATTTTCTGAAATTTTTCTGTATTTTAGCTAGGATATGGGTCAAATGAATGCATATATTTGTCAAATCACATCAAAGTATACACTTATGATCTGTACATTTTACTGTATATAAGTTGTACTTCAAATTAAAATGAGGGTGGAGAGGGACGGAAGGAAATTTCCCATGTTCTGGCATGAACAATCATACACCTACAAAAAGAATCAGAGTTCTCTTCAGAAGGACCAGGTGGGAGAGGCTGTCTCAAGAACTGCCAGCCACTTAGCCTGTTAATGAATAGCCCTCAACATGTTTGACTTTCTGTTACTCATCTGATCCCCTTATGCATCTTTGGCTTTTATTATATGCCACCTCACATCCTTTTTGATAATGGGAAAAATTTAAGTTATCAATAAATTCAATTTTTATGCCATTCCAACCAAATCTTCCCCTATGTGGTAACGATCTCATGGTCATTGGGCTCACTGACCTTGTAGGTGGTGATCATTTTCTGAAGTGTAGGTCTGTTTATTGGAACTATAAAGAGTTTGGAACCACCAATTATAGCCTCTTTTGCAAGAGAAGAGTTCTGTTTTCAGAATCAGCTTCCTATTTATTTTTCCCCAGGAATCTCCTTGTACTTTTCTTCGGAATTCTAGTTGTTGCCACAAAGTGAGCAATTAAGGAAAAAATGCAAAAGAGATCGAGAAATCATTTTAGAATAAAGCAATACTATCTTTTAAAATTGGAAGATATTTTAAAACAACAACTATCTCAGTACATCTTAAAGGGAAATAGTTTTTCTGTGATTTCCTACGGTGACTTTAGAATAATAATAATGTCAAAGTACTAAAAAATTGCTTTGGGGTAATTAATAAACATGTCAAAATCTGCTTTTGTTGTTTCTATGTATAGACGGGTTGTACCAAATAAAAAATAATTTATATGGCGCTCCTTTCCAATGAGACTACTGTTCAGGTTGTTCCCTTTCAGAACAAAAGAGAAAACTATGAAAAAATCAGTTTCATCAGCAAAATGCCTTGGGATTCTTTCTGTGGTTCATCTTGCCATCTGATGTTTCTAGGATATATTTTCATTCTAAGACTAGAAATTGAGATATTTTGCAGCATAGAGTCTAGAGGCAAAAAGGCACAATTGGCATATTGTAACTTTTTACATTTTCTTATTTATTATTATTTTAAAATCCAGTACAAAAAGTGATATGGTAGGTGGAAAGACTCGTGAACTCAGAGTAAAAAAAGAAAAGCCTCTGTGTTTTACAATATGCTAGCTGAGTGACCTTATCCGAGGTGAGGCATTGAAAATCTACGGTGGTGGTGGGAACAGATGGTAGACAGAACTTGAGATTACTTAGTAATTAAGTGAGCTGGGTTCAAGTCACAGTGCTGCTACTAGATGAGAATGCTACATCAAAGAGATACTGGGTTTTTTCCTGTTTTTTTTTTTTTTTTTTTTTTTTTCCCTCTGGAGTCTTCATTTCCTCTGTGGTTAAATTAAGGGATCATTCTGGGTAATCTCCAGGGCTCCATCCAGCCCCATAATTCTGTGCAGAGTGCCGTGCATGGGTAGGCTTGCTCAATATTTATTTGTAGAATTTAAACAATTTTAAATCACACAAGAAAATCTCAACATAAAGAAGTAAACTCAACCGGGTGTGGTGGCTCACTCCTGTAATCCCAGCACTTTGGGAGGCCGAGGTGGGTGGATCACTAGTTCAGGAGTTCAAGACCAGCCTGACCAACATGGCGAAACCCATCTTTACTAAAATACAAAAAGTTAGCCAGGCGTGGTGGTGTGCCCCTGTAATCCCAGCTACTTGGGAGGCTGAGGCAGGGGAATTGTTTGAACCTGGGAGGTGGAGGTTGCAGTGAGCTGAGATCGCACCACTGCACTGCAGCCTGATGACAGAGTGAGACTCCGTTAAAAAGAAAAAAAAAAGAAGTAAACCATTTGCCTCTTTCTACAATTGGTACCTTTCTACAACAGAATGACTTTTTAAATTTCCAAAGTAATGGGCATTTATTGGCCAAGAAGTAAAATTAATAAAAAAGCAAATAGTTTGGCACATCCTCTTCTTTCCTGGTACTCAACCTCTTTTAACTACACTGAAGTCTTATTTGCTTAGGGAGTAGGAGATCAGCCTTTATGTTCCCAACTGTCTATTGGGTCAAGGCCTTTTAAAAGGCCGATGACAGCCAAGGCAAACAATTCAATACTCCTCAAGCATACTTCTCATTTGAAATATTAGCCTGATTTCTTGTTTTCTTTCCAATGGATTTTCACATTACTAATTGATGAGAGAATATTGAGGTTTGGCCTTTGTTTCTCAGTCTTGCTCCTGACTGTCCAACCTACTGTTGTAAAGCCTGCCATTTCTTGTTCTTGAAATTTTCTTCTCTTCTATCTGTAAAATGAGTGGCAGTTTTCTAGTCCCCAAGAATGATTCATTCATCCTGGTGTATTGATGCTCACATCATTATTTACTATCTATACAAGTAAAAGGATTCAAAGAGAAATTACATATTGCGCAAATAATAAACTTGAAACATCAATAAACAAAAGCATGCAGCTGAGAACAGCTGTTTACATTTGTCTTTGGGGCCTTAATACAGAAACAAGAAAATAAATAAGAACTATAAATGATTTCCCTCATAACTTCAACAGTAGGTGGCACTAAAAAAAAATCTATATTTTCTAAAGCTGGTGTATTCTATAGTATTTGCTGAATCCCCCCACCTCTTGGTCCTGGAATCATAGAGCCCTTTTTCCCTTATGTGAAATTAACATTGCTGAATCCAAATACACTGGGTGGGCAGGGGTCTTGTTCCTGTACCTTGCAAAGTTACTGAGGCCAAGCTCTGTGTTTGGACAGAACTAACAATACTTTCTAGAATGTTAAAACCCCTGACTGCTTATGGTTGTATTCTAAACATAGCATTCACACCAACCTGCTGTGGAAAGCACACAAAGTTCTTGGCAAAGCTGGATTTGCAGGAGTTGGAACAGCAGTGTGGATTATCAGCAGGTTGAAAGAGAGAGACTTGATGATTGTGCTCTGCTTCTCATTCCTTCCCCAGGAATGTCTTTGTTATGACCCTGTGGGTTATGGCAAATGTAATTTCTGTCACCAGAGAGAAGGAAAGGTGCAAGGAAAGAGAGACAGACTTTAAAAAAAAAAAAAAAATACCTTCTATGAACCAGGCTCTGTGCTAGATAATGGAGACACAAAGGTGAATTATGGACACGTTTGCAACTTTGAATTGAATTATGGACAAGTTTGCAACTTTTACTCTAATGGAGGAGGCATATGTGTTCGTAACAATTACAAGAGAGTGTGATACCTTTTATTAGAGCTGGAAGGTGACTTCATTTTGTTCTCCCAATCATATTAAAGGGAAAACCCCATAGCATACCGTTTAAAACCGTGAGTTACAAGCTCAAACTGACATGAAGCTTTAATACCAGCTCTGTCACTGGCTACATGTGTGCCTTTTCATTATTACCAAATCCCTCTTGAATTTCAGTATCTTTATCTGTAGCACAGGGTTGGGGTGGAGAAGGGTGTAGCAATGGGGGTTTATCATAAGAACGAAACCAAATAATACATGCAAATAGGTACTTAGGGCTTAGAAGACAGTAAGCACGCAATAAAAATTATTTTCTCTTTTCATTATCCTTCCCATTTCACCAGTGAGAAATCAGGCCCAGGTATCTGTGCCTTGCCTAGGTTTTCAGGGGCTGATGATAACAAGGGCACAACTTGAATTCACATCTGATAATATGGAGCTCAGTGTCTTTCCCTGTGCACAAGAGATGAAATTACTGAAGTGACTCTGTCAAGTTCTATGGCCAGAGAGATGCACTGCTGTGTTCCAACGTTTACCCGCTCCACATTTATCACTGGCATTTGACACTTCTTCCTGTCCTCACTTTGGAGATGACAGACATTCCCAAATATCACAGACTGTCTTCCATTGACTCTCTCTTACATCTGCTCACAGAAGAGCAAGATTTAAGTTTGTCCCTACCCTAAGGAAGGCCTAGTGAATCACAGAATAACATACTTTTTCCTTCCATTCACATTCCATATCCCAAGAGATCCAGAATGTGAAATCCCATTGAAAATTCGCTTTCTCATTCATTTAATAATCCAAATAGCTTTTTTTTTTTTCCAGTACTTGTGTACATGACAGGCACTGTATTAAAGGTTAGGGTTATAACTGGAAAAGATAAAATCCTTGTCCTCATAGAGCTTATATTCTGTTAAGGAAGTAAAAAATAAACATGTAAGCAAATAAATATATTCTGCATTTTTAAGCAGTGATAAATGCTATAAGGAAAACCAGGCAAGGTGATAAGATGAAGGGTGAGGGCCGGGCATGGAGTCTCATGCCTGTAATCCCAACATTTTGGGAGGCTGAGGCAGGTCAGGAGTTCCAGAGTAGCCTGACCAACAGGCTAAAATTTCATCTCTACTAAAAATAAAAAATTAGCCGGGTGTGGTGGCGCATGTCTGTAATTCCAGTTATTCCAGAGGCTGAGGCAGGAGAGTCACTTGAACCCTGGAGGCACAGGTTGCAGTGAGCCAGTGGGCCAAGAGAGCGCCATTGCACTCCAGCTTAGATAACAGAGTGAGACTCCATCTCAGAAAAAAAGAAAAAAAAAAGATGAAAGGTAAGGGAGGAGAAGACTGGTTTGAAATGAATGTTCAGGAAAGGCCTCTCTGACACAGTCACTTTGAAAAGAGACAAAAATGAGAAGATGAAGCCAGCCATTTACATTTGTAAACAAGGATATAGCAAGTGCTAGGAAATACGGCCTTAACTTGTTCAAGAAACAGACTACAGAGTAGCCAGTGGGGCTGAGGCATTGTGAACAAGTGGTACAAAATGGGATTCCCAGAATGAGGTAAGGGCTAGATCGAGAAGAGTCACCCAGGCCTAAAGAGAGAATATGGATTTTATTCCAAGTGTGATATAAAGTCCTGAATGTTCTCAAAGTTGATATCAGCCTTTGTGACTGCTTTGTGGACAATGGATAATAGGGAGACGAGGGCAGGAAAAGGAAGACCATGCTAGAAGTCAACTGCTATAGTCCTGGTCTGATATGCTGGTGAGTTGGACCAGAATAAAAAATAATTTCAAGTTTTGTGTGAACTAAAGCAATTATTTCGTATTAACATTATTTAACATTTGAGGCCTTACTTGAACACTTTATAAAGCAATGATCCTCTATCAAGGATATGGTAATACCTGAGTCTTCAAGGTTTAAAATGAGGTGACACTTAAGAGGGAAATGCACTCTGAGGCTCTTCTCACAATTTTACTTCTAAAATGCCTACACCTCAGAGAAGCACCTTTTGAAGTCTATGCTACTTGAGCCCTTGTTCTAAAATCTGGCATTATTTCTCTTGTTTATTAAAAGTCTAAGTGTTACGAATTTTGTGCTGACCTTTTTCCACTATTTTGAGAAACACCGAATATCCCACTGTTCACAAATCAGTAATCCCAGTTTGACTCAATTTTGTAAAATTCTCTCTCTCTCAGACACACGTACACACACCAACACACAAAACAAACTCTTAGGTTTCAAAGAATGTTCACAAATTGTCCCTCTGCTAGAAGAAGAAGGTAAGTTGTGAGAAAAGCTCCCTTGAAGAACTTCCATCAGTTACAGTGATAGAATATCCTGCAAGTATTCAAAGAGCAGAAATGATTTTCACATACTGTCCCTTGGCAAGTTAATATATGTGTAGAAAAGGAAATACCTGGTCACCAAGAAACAAAATCCTCTAAATTGCTACTGTCTTTGGCTATATTTTGAAGAATAAACCATAAAAATGAGCAATACCCAACAACTGATTTATGGCTTTTACTCACAAGCCATTCAAGCCACAGACATTCAGCATTAACTGCTACAGAGATAAATCTGGTCAACAACTTCATTGGCCTCTGGGAAACCATCATGGTAACAGATGAAGGCCCTCTTTTGCCTCAGACTGAAGCAAGGCTCCAATGTTGAGATTACTTTTTATAGCTATAAAATCTTACTCTTTATTAAAGTTATTAATATTTTCTTTCACTGAAAGATACTAAAATATTGCCTAAACTAATCTTAAACCAAGAGGCCTCATGGAGGGAGTCCAGGAAAGGTTTGAGAAAAATACATTAGGTCTCTTAAACTCTACCTTTAATGCCATCTGTAAGTGCATTTCTCAGAGGCTAAGTCCCATCGCTTTTAAGTACACAAGGGTGTATGACTTCAAAAACATAAAAACAACTGCCTTAAAACCAATAAAGCGTCATTTTTTCTCTTTCCTTTTAGTCCTTCAAACTCCAGATTTTAAAAATAGATCCCATCCGGTGGAGGCAGCAAAACATTCTGTAGCTAAACATGACCTGAATAATTTTCAAAGGTCCAAGTACAAAATCTTCCTCTTGTATCCAAGGCAAACAACAGGGCACGGGGTAACAGAGCAGTCCAGGGAGAAAAACACATCCAAAGAGCTGAAGCGTGTCATACCATTTGGAGGATTATAGCAAGTTTTTGCTTTCAAGGTGATTATAAAGCTTGTCTTTGGGGTGAATGTGCACCGTCTTTGGAGACCAGTCCCCTTACCCTTAACACAGAGTGCTTCTAATCATATGATCTTTAAATCAAGAAACAGCTATGTTTCAGTGTTTGGATGCTGTCAGTTTCTGTGACATATTGTGTCAACATGGTGTCAAAGAATGTGGCAATTGGATAGATTAAATTTTTCTATAACCTTGTAGTTCTTTTTAACATACATATGCACACACACACACACACACACACACACAGAGACCCTCATAAACACACCTGTTCTATGAGTGATGGCATGTGCCAGTTCTAGTAGAGAGTGTAGTGGGCTTACTAAGCCCATTGTGCTATGCAGTTATAATTCAAATATCTACTCACTGTCCTTGGGAAGGCCTAATTCAGGCTGAGATATTAAATGTTCTGTTTACATGTTAGAGTTCCTTCTGTAAGAAGGTTGTTCGTTCTTAAGAAATGATAATTGAGGTGATGGATATCTCAATTACCCTGATTTGGACATTATACATTGTATGCATGTATCAAAATATCACATGTACCCCATAAATATGTACAACTATTATGTATCAATAAAAAGAGTTAACTTTTAAAAAGTATACTATCTCTTCTTAATGAGTATGTGTCTTTTAAAAGTAGCTGCTTATTGATTAGGAGACCAAGCCACATCAGGAGGAACATCTAGACCTGATGGAAGAGATGCTGGAGGGTTAGTTTCAAAGAACTATTTTCTTTGAAGATAGTTCAACGTCCCCCTTAAGGTATCATTTTAGTTTGAATTAGCCAGACAGAAAAGAAAATGGTGAGTGTTGCGAGACATGGAAGGCCAGTTTACATTCTTTGATTGGAGATGGCTATTTCCCATGAAGAACATGAATGTTCTCATTTCTATGAGTCCTAGGGAAGAAAACACAAAAGACAAGTCTCACATTGAGGGAAATGAGGACTCTTTTTCCTTCTTCCTGAGCCCAAGAGAAAGTTGGGAATCTGTCTTCAAAGCAGCATAGAAATGACCAGAGCATCCATGTGGACGGACATGAGGGTAGCCCCTGAAACATCGAGGCAAACCAAAGCCAAGGGAAGCGTCAGGGAAGGGAAAAGTCACAGGACAAAGACTCAAAATTATTGTTCAGAATCCAATCATATTCTCTGCGTTGTAGTTTCCTGCTGTTGTTTTCCAAACCTTGGTCCTTATTGTCCTTTGGGGAATTAAGAGAGATGCCTGTTCCATTGTTAGGGTGAAACAGTACTGAGGAAGGAGATATGAAACAGATGTCTGTACAGTTGACAAGTGAAAACCATGTGGGAATCATAGAACTGGTAATCAATCCCCTGGCATTCTCAGATACGCCTGGAGGGGGGATAAAATAAAAGACCGGACTTTCCACAGTCACTCAGGACAACAAGTCAGATCGTAGATATTTGAATGTTAAAGGAAAAAGAGACGTTATGTAAGCATATACTGCAGAGGGGAGTGCAACAGAGACTCTAGGGTTCAGTTACTACTAATGGCAGATTTCATTTCCTAAGCGCCTACCCACCATACATCTCACAACTTCCGTAAACTGCCTCATTCAGTCCTCACAAAAACATGATGGGTATTTTCTAACTGACAGAAAACAATCTCAACCCACTTCATTGACTCTCTTATGTTTAACTTTTCAAAATCCCACACTGATAAAATCATTCAATCATGAAATGGAACCAGGCAATCTTTGGAGCTAGACACACCAGGCTCCAAATTCTTGCTCTCCCATTTATTAAATCAAGACTGTGGGTGATAGAATTAACCTACTCAGATGTGAGTTTTCTTTCCTGTAAAGAGACAGTAATAGAAGTACATTGTGTGCATTAAGCGAAATAACACCAGTATCCCTAAAAATGTACATTCCCTATTCACCTCTTTCTTTACCTCCAAACCTTACATAAAGTGTTGTCTGTCACCTCTGGCAGTGCATCTCAAGTTTCAGTAAGCACACAAACCACGTGGCAACCTTCTTAAGATGCAGATTCTAGGTCAGCTGGTCTGAGATTCTGTATTTCTCACAACCTCCCCAGTGGTTATGGTGCTGCTCATTTTCAGACCACACTTTGTGTGACGAGTACCTTTGGCATAGCTCTAAATACCTTTCCCTGGAATTCACTGTTTGGTCCTAACCTGCTCTTCTACTGCCAGTACCTCTCCTTCCTCTCAGTCCTTGGTTCCTGATTCCATTAGCCACTGCTGAAACATAGCTCATATTTCCACATCTGTTTTTATTATTATTATTATTAATTTTCCTATAATATTCCAATATTCCAATACATCTGTTGTCTTCTTGCCTTGAAAGGGCCCTAGAAACATTTAACAATCCTGTTTAAATGCTGCCCTCAAAATGAGCCTTTTGATTTTACGACCAGCAGCAGAACAACCACACAGAATCAAGCTTTTTCCCACGCTGCCAGAGCATTTTGATGCTTCTGGTAACATATGAAGCACGTTTTATTATACTTAGTCACGTGTTTAACATATGTACTGACCTTATACAGATATAGATGCCATGTAAAAAACCATGTCTCATTTGTATTTTATCTTCAACATACAATACTACTTGGTACATAGTAGTTTCTTGATAAATGCTAATTAGAATAAATCAACTTAAACAAAGTAGACTGACTGCCAAAAATGGGGTGGGATGTGGGTAGTTACATCATAGGAAACACAATTTATTTATTATATTTAAAACAAGAAAGATATTCAGTTTTGGTTCTAGATCTGGGTTACAGATACACAAGTAAAATGATGAGGAGAAGATGTCAAGCTACGAGGGCTAATTGCAAATGAAAAATATTCAGGTTGGAGAAGATGGGGTGCAAAAGGAATCCCATTGCTGTCTTCAGATCCTTGAATGTGTATCACATAAAGACGAATTTAAATGGTTTTCTGTGGCACCAAGAACTAGGACTTGAGACAAAGAATGTAAGCTACGTGAAACAGTGCTTGGCTCACAGTAGAAAACCAATAATAACATTATTTGTCTATATAAGAAAAGGCTTTTAGCAGAGATTTAGGAGGTAGTTGTTTGCCAATCCCAAGGCATATCAATCCAGAGTCAAGACAATTATTGATTAAGAAAGAGATTAGAGAACAAGAAAAAAGAAACTCTCATATAGCAACTTTTAAAGTTTCAAACTCAAGAGTCTAAAGTCGTGAAGAGATGTCATTAGTGGGAGCTAATGATTTTTAATTTAATCTCTTTTTGTCATTTCCTGGTCATCAGATCAAGAGCCCTATTTAGGGGTATTTGTCTGCCAGAGCTGTAAGTCAAGAAGTCACTGAAATTCGTGACTACACTGACAGGAATTTGTGTGTATTTTTATGTGGGTGTTAACATCTACATTCACCCCACCAGCCAATCACCCCATCTTCCTTCAAAAAAAAAAAAAAAAAAACTGAGAGATATGATTGAGGGGAGATGTGTTGACCATATTAAGTCCTTTTTTGATTACCTCCAGCAGAGTGCACATAACAGTACATAGAGACTGTTTGCTAAATATTCATTGATATTATTGAGGAAACTAGAGCAAAATTGAAATACATGTTTAAAAATTAGCTTTGGGTGAGGTTAAACAAGGGCTTACCATATTGTTATTTTCATTTCTTTCTATTTTAATTTTAGTACATATTTCCTGAATTGATAGAATACCAAACTAGAAGAAACCTGACCATTAATCTAACTGAAGAAAAACTACTCTTTGTGAATAAACAATTTTTATTCAACATGAGGAAATACTACTGCAGAAGCAAACACTAGTAAATGCTCTCAACAGACAGATATTTTAATGAGTGTCCTGTGATTGTGTAAGCTCTAGACATATAAAATGCATTTTCTTGATTCATTAGAATTTTCATGTTTTAACACAGAGGGGTGAAGGCTTAATATTTCTCCAAACTAACGCATCTCTGAGCCCACTCAGTAATCCAGAGCAGTAAATCAATCATACAAAAGGAAAAGCAAGCAATTTACCAAACCCGTTATCATTATGCTGCATAAACTGATCAAAATATCTTATGCAGAGTTACCCAGTAGGTTGTACTGCAAATTGCTAGATGATACATATTAAGCCAACCCTAGGATGTCTGTATACCATTACAAAATGTTGTGATTTATATTAGCTGTTCAGAAGTATAAGAAAATCTCCAGCTAGGGAAAAATGGCAACACAGCTAAAAGGTCCCCCAGATATCGTGAAGACTGAAGGGCTCTTCTTCTAAGAGAAGCCCTTCATGTTGGACAGCTGCTAGGCATATTCTGTGATAACCTTCCAAATATTTTGTGGTTCACATTCATTTCATGGCTTAATTACTAAATGCTGGCTTTTCTAATTATCCATGGCTTGAAGGCCTGAGGAATTTGCTGTCAAGTCCCCTGGTAAATGTTAAGTCTTTGTTGGTGAGTGACAATTAAGGAATCACTCAGAAGTCTGAGAGGCCAAAGAAAATTGGAGGGAAACAAAGATGTAATTTTTGGCCTCTGTAGAACTGAAAATGTTCAAGGGAAAAAGCTCCGATGTGAATATCCTACAGATCCAGCTGCCATTTTCTTGACCCCAACGAAATGCTCTTCAGAAACCTCGCTTGTTCTGATACTGAAATGTCTTCTTGTCAATCTCACAAAGCTGTGTTTTCCAACCCTTATGAATGCATTCTTATGACTTATATATAGCTCTGGCTCTTGGAATGAAATTGTTGGGTGACAATAATATTGTTGTTCTAATGTATCAAAGGACTCCTTCATGAGAAAAGTCATGTAATAGTTTTATATATCAAGCAGAATAGGCCCATAAATCAGACTGAAGTATTCTTTCATCAGGGCTTAATTCTATCCAAGATCATTAGAAATCCCTCCATGGAAAAATATGGTTGAAAGCACCTTGAGTCTAGAGACTTTGTTCTAAATTTCTGAAGCAAAAAGAATATTAAATGTCAGGTGTAAGGTTGAAAGACATATGTACATCATATAGTTGGCTTTAGGGACCAAGAAAAGCCACAGTTTTCAATCAAGAAAAGAATAATTGACAGAGACATGTGTCTATTTTTGATATTTTCTCCTTTATTTTAATTTTAAGAATTTTATTTTTAAATAATTTCAGATTTAAAAAAGCACAAAATGTAGTACAAATTAATTACCATACATCCTTTACCCATGTTTTCCTGAATTAAAATTTTACCTCATTTGCTTACTCTTTATTGATAGAAAGATGGAGACACAGATATATGGAAAGATATAGATATTATTTTTTTCTGAACTATTTGGAAATACATTGCAGACATTATGCCCCTTTACCCTTAAATACTTCTGTGTGCTTCTTTTTTTAAACAAATACATTCTCTTACACAATCACCATATAGCTATCAAAATCAAGAAATTAACATTGATTCAATATTATCAAATCCACAGAACCTATCCAAATTTCACCAATTGTCCCAATAATGTCCTTTATAGCACATAAAAAATAAGAGTTACTTGTCAGGATCCAATCAAGGATTACACATTGCATTTTGTTGTCATGTCTTTTCAGTCTTTTTAACGTGGAGCAGTTCCTTAGTCTTTGTTACGTCCTTGATAGATTTGAAGACTCTAGGCCATTTATTATTTTGTAGACTGTCCCTCAACTTGGGTTTGTCTGATGTTTCCCCATGATTAGATTCAGTTATGTATTTTTGGCAAGAAGAACAGAGAAATTATGTGGCTTTGCCTCATTTTGAAAATATTTTATTTCCCAGGTTTTTGTGACACAATGCTCACCTGAATTTGTTCATATCTCACGGGCTATTTTATCCCTATCTTCTCTAGTACATATCTAAATATCAGAGAAGCCCAAGATGCTCCATCTACCAATCTTCCTCCAAATTCTGTGTGGGTAGTTTCATCTAATCTCATGGAAATATGTATCATCATACTAGGCACTCTCCTCTCTTTGCTCCAGACTCAATCTCCTACTCACACCCTTTCTTGAGTGTCACAAAAGCATCTAAAATTATATCATGGGTGAAACCAAACTATTATTCCTTCTCTTCTGAAATTTACCCCCAGAATCTCTGAATTGAATGATTAGAAGGGAGAAATTCAGGAGAAAGTGAGAGGTGAATGCGAGTAGGAAAATATTATCCGTACAAGGAACTTCATCCCCATTGATTATCCTATATAAGATTGCTACTATCAGATCATTAAAGAGTTGACAATCACCTTGGAAAATCTAATCTAATATTGCACAACGTAATCAACCATTGTACAGGGCTATAACACATTGATGTTATAGTTGCAATGATAAAAAATCTCACTTTATAAAAAGTCATGTTGCAAAGGCAATCGATTTAACTGAGCAATCTACAGCAATTTAATATATACCTTCTTGTCACCTATGGGGCATATTGTTTTAAAAACGGGCATAATTCAAATTAGGTTGTAAAAAACACAAAATCGTAACCCTGTTTACAATTGCAGATACTGAACAAAGGAATGCAATGCAAACTAAGCATGCAGTCACTCAAAATATATGTATATCACTACGCTTTCTGCAATATCTTTTTTCCTATGCACACACAGTTAGTGACCATGTTATAACTAATAATGGTCTTTATAACACAGATTGTGTTCCTGAATCAATCAATACATTACACATAATTTACCTTAAGGGAGCACAAGCTGTAGAAATGATATTTGTATTTAACTTCTGTTCTAATGCTCTCACTGACTGGGAGATTGCAGTCTCAAGAGCAGCTCATTTCATTTTATTAACGACTTCATATTAAATCATTGGCTGCCATTCAATAGTTTTTGCCCATTGACCATTATTCTCCTGGAGCCACACAGAAGTCTTGTTTCTTCTACACATTGCAAGGTATGGAAATGTCTATGTTTCTTCTTTGTTTCATCTATCCTGAGCCAACAAAATCCCAGTTATTAAATGCCTTCTCAATCCAAATGCGGACAAAGAAGCAGGCCTGGTTGTCTGTGGAGTTCGCCAGAACAAATGTAGGTGTTAGTCCAGAACAATGACATTGATCTTCATGTCCTTCAACCTCTTCCTGGCATCTCAGTCTGATGGCAATAACATGCCAAGTCCATGTTTACCCTTTGTAATATTCATTGTGAAATCTTTGCCTAATCCTCACTGCAATTGAAGTCATACCTACGACCAAAGACTTGGATGTTAGTAGCAAAGTTAGTTGGCTTAACTCCAAACTCTCACTTGGTCTCATTATTAAGATTCCAAAGTCAATGGCTTCCATCTTAGAAGCTATTACAGGTTTTCTATGGCTATTTCACAGCTGATGCTCCACTCTGATGTTCTCACCATCTCCATGAAACACATCTTATTCCTGAAGTTGGGAAGCAATTTTCTTTCCCAGAACCTCTCACAGTCAAAGGTAATTGATCGGGCCAAGAAGTGAGTAGATTTTTTAATTTAATAGTTTTGCTGAGGCATAATTGACATACAATATTTACCTGTAAAGTCATCACCACAATTAGGACCATGAACATACACATTACCGCTCCCACAAATTTCTTGGTACTTCTTTGAAATTTCCCCTTCCCATCCTTCCTTACCCTCCTCCTATACCCAAGCGATGTGATCTGCTTTGTCACTACAGATTTATTTGTATTCCTAGCGTTTTAAATATACTAAATCATATAGTATGTACTCTTTTCTTGTCTGCTTTCCTTCACTTGGCAAAATTACTTGGAGGTTTACCCATATCGTTGAATGTTAAACTAGTTCATTTGTTTTGGCTGCTGAATAGTATTCCATTATATGGATATACCACAATACTTTTATCCATTTGTCTAATAATGAACAGGTGGGCTATTTCCAGTTTTCAGAAGTTACAAACAAACGGAGCAGAGTTATTTTGATCTTTCTTGGATCAAAATAGGCTTTGTCAGTGATTATCGTTCTCTTTGGTCTTCCACAGGCCAACTGATTCTTCCAGTTTAAAAATCTCCATTTTCCATGAACTTAGAACATGTTCACTAAGTGTCTGTGCTTGTAAGAAACACTAGTACCACATTCAGATATATCACTTTCCTATCTTTTAGATCTCTGTCTGTGTATGCAGAATTTTCTGACTTCTGAGGAAATGTGAATTTACTCTTCCCACAGGTTGGTAAAACTACTTATCTCCTACCAGAGAGTTTTGGGCTTAACTTCAGGAGTCTCGACAACATATACATATTCTTTTTCTAGAAGGTCTAGGACACCTCATGAAAGACTTCCAATAATGTGCCCAGAATTCTCAGGATGAATGTTTTCTTAGATTCCCACCCTGATTCTCTTTCTAAAAATAGAACGGTATTAGGGGGAAAGAGTTTGTTCAATTCTCTTTATCGTATCAAGTTTATAACTTATAATGAATATTCCTTAATAACTCTTTCTTCTCCCATACTTTCTTCTTTTTTCTCCTTTTGTGTTCTCCTTTCTCACACCCAAATCCTACTGAGGCCAAAGTTCCAAGGAGAAAAAGATTAAAAATTATCAAAGCCAATGAGAAGGGCATTTTAATTCTATTTCTTTTTCCAATACCAAGTTCTATTCTTCCGCAACAGTCTTCTAACTTAAATTAAATTTGTAGAAATATGGGAAATGCAGAAATATTTCTTAACAAAGATATATATTATAGGGGCTGTCATCTCTGGGAACAGCGCCAGGTCATTTGAGAGCAGTTTCTAGTCTATCACGTGTTTGGAAATGTTCTCCATCAGGCAATCCCTCCCTTGTCAGACTCCGTGAGTGACTGCTATTGATACAACTCAGTCTCAGTTGATCATGAGGAAAGCTAATGGTTCACTACAAAACCACTCCTCTGTGTGTTCAACAAAATTCTCTCCTCTCTTTTTTGATTCTCAGGCAAATTACCTTTCAGGAGCAGTTGAGAAAAGCACCAATAAAAACCAATTCAATTTCTTAAATTGTGAACATTTAAGTTTACGGGACAATATTACAGCTATTCATTCATCTTTCACATTAAAATCATTCAGTTCACAAAAGGGCAGATAATATGTTGGGTTTGCTTAGGTTTTTTGGCTCACTCTAAAGACTCCATCCAGAAAAAAAAAAATTGCCCTAAATCTGATAAATGAGTGCTATGGCTCCCAATTCCCCCATTCTCTCAAGAAGAACTTTGTTACTTTACCATGTCACTTAACACCTCTCAATCTCATTTGTTCCATGGTAATGAATATGATACTGTTAATGAAATGATTAAAATATAACAGGCTGAGATATACCTGCAGGGCATTACACACTAATGAAAGATGTTACATAAGGAGTGTACAGTGCTGTGCAAATGTAGCATCGGTTTTCCGTTTAAGAAGGCTCTCCACAGTAATGGAGCTTTCAGATCAGTTGGAGCCTAGATCAATTTATCACATGAATTACGAACAAAGACAATGAGAAACAATACATGCATGTTAGAGATACAACACTCACCTAAGCTCAATGCTTAAATATTTATTAAGGTTTGCTCACAGCTCCTTAGACTGTAAGACACTTAAATTCAACTCAAACTGGTTTAGTAAGAAAAATAATTTATTGGCTTTTTATAACTAAAAAGTTCAAGTCGGGTGTATTAAAGGCATTGCTAGAGCCAGGCAACATTGTCATCGACTTGCCTCTATCAGTCTCTCAGCTGTCCTTTTCTCCTATGCTAGCTTTATTCTAAGATATGCTTCCATCTCCTGGTTGCAAGATGGCCACCATCTTGCTCTTAAGTGCACACTGGTAGATAGCAGAGAGCTTCTTTTTCCTAGTATTAAAATAAAAATCCCAGATGTGCCAGTTACCAATGTATTGCCTCTCAGCCCCAAATTCACCCTCTACTGCACTTCTTGTGATACTGAAACATGTTTCTCTTGCCAACAGGAATGATGCTAAGCTTGGTCAGTAGAAGGTGCTGAAGGGACCCTGGAGAGGGAAGGGGCTTCTCTTCCTGGTTGCAGCATGCGTGGCGTTTCTTATGCCCATGGTGCTGGGCTGGTCTGCAAGATACCTAGTGAAACTCTTTTCCTTAGGTGGCTTCCCAGCAGTGAGGAATCTTAGGGAATAATTTCCCATCTTCCAATTTTGTTCCTTCATTGGATATTCTCCCTCAGCTCTACAGCATTCTTTAGATTTCCCTTTTATCTATTCCTAGTTAATTCTTGATAAGTCATCAATAATTTTTTTTTTTTTTTTTAAGACAGTGTCTCACTCTGTCACCCAGGCTGGAGTACAGTGGCACGATCTCGGCTCACTGCAACCTCCGCCTCCCGGGTTCAGGCGATTCTCCTGCCTCAGTCTCCTGAGTAGCTGGGATTACAGGCACAAGCCAGCACACCAGACTAATTTTTCTATTTTTGGTAGAGGCGGGGTTTCACCATGTTGGTCAGGCCGGTCTTGAACTCCTGACCTCATGATCTGCCCATCTTCGCCTCCCAAAGAATAATTTTTATAACAAATCTTCTTGTTCAAATTATCACATCTTAATTTCCTGATTGGACTCTGACTCTGAATGACATCTTAGATGCGGTACTTATTCATTTGGATTCAACAGGCTTGACCACATGTCCACTACTAAACTAATATTTGTAACCAGATAAACACAGTAAGCTTACTGGCTCAGCATGGGCCTTGTGTCCACCCCTGAAACTGTGGGGTACAGTTAGAAACATTTAGACTATACAGGCTGAGAATACAACTGGGGTAGTCTACCAAAATTAAATTATGAGAAATTGATTTTTGGGAGGCACGACCAGCATAAATAATCTAAATGAGCAAATGCTTAAACAAAGAGAGAGAGACTTAATAGGAGCCCTGAAGCCAAGAGCAATCATTTCAACATATAGGAACACAGTTGACTAGAATAATATAGGCTTCATAGGGAAGAATCTAGATCAGATAAGAGGCCTTTCTTCAGCCCCCAAAATTGTAGTTCCCAACAATTTCTTAGTGAAGAGAAATTTAAAACTGGGTCAAAACCATACGTAATCTTGCATAAAAAAATAAAAAGAATGTATTGGCTTACCTAACTAAAAAGTTCACAAACAGGGCAGAATTTAAGCAGTACTTGATCTCTCAGCTCAACACTCACATCAAAGATAAATTTCTTGTCTTTTTTTTTTTGCTCTGATTTTCACAACGTTGGCTTTATTCTGAGCTTGGCTTCCCTCCTATTTCCCAAATACTGCCAGCAGCTCTTGGGTCATCATGCTTCCTTGTCCAGAAAGAAACTAAGAACATCTCTGACGCAAATTTTCCTGCAAAAGTCCTGACACTCTTTTTTTTTTCCCCTTTCCCTTTTCTTTT
>NW_012098876.1:2617600-2619474 GCF_000951045.1 Mandrillus leucophaeus | reverse complement strand
TGTTCATAAATACTTGAAGAGGAAGAGCTATTAATTTATAAATACTCCAAATATTTTACTAGCTTCCCACAAATCAGAGAGGTAATTATTTGTTAATGACTGTTAGCTCTGAGGATAGTATGCCAAGAATTGATTACCCTAATGCAACTAGTTTATGTCATGACTTCTCCCATTTATATTTGGCTTAGTAGGTTTTTTATTTTGATATCTAGGTGGCCTACAAAATTCCTTGAGACAGCTGCCTCTAACAGTAAGAGAATGCACAGTGATGGATAATAGCGAAATCCACTAAAGCAGCATGTGAGCAATGCTAAAGACTGGGGATAGGAAGAACAGGGTTTTGTTTTCCTGCTGTTAGATTTTTACATCTGAGCAGGGATGAGCTAAAATCCCTGACCACACTCCTTCAGAAATTATATTTGCTATTGGTTTCCTGCCAATGGATATCGATAGAACAGAGTGTTGAACTTGCTGTCTAGTGGCTAGCTTTTTACTTCCTTTTCTCCACCGATATCCAAAGAGGTGATTTTTTGTAGTCAGAGTAGGAAGGGGCTTTGGAGCATAGGCTTTGGATCAGGATATATCTGGGCTTGAATTGGATGTCAACTATTTGTTATCTGTGATACAGTGAATACATCTTCTATTCTCTTTAAGCCTCAGTTACCTAATCTCTAAAAAGACTATAATAGTTGTTACTTAACTCATTGCTGTAAGAATTAAATATGAAAAGCACTTAGCACAGTGCCCAAATAAGACCAAATATTATTAAATGGGTTCAGACATTACTACTAATATTGCAATCGTGAATGAAATATGCTCTAGTTTGGATATTTGTCCCCACCAAGCCTCACGTTGATATGTAATTCCCAGTGTTGGAAATGGAGGCCTGGTGGGAGGTGTCTGAGTCATAAGGGTGAATCCCTCGTGGCTTGGTGCTGTCCTCATGGTAGTGAGTGGGTTCTCATGAGATCTGGTTGTTTAAATGTGTGGCACCTCTGTCACTCTCTCTTGTTTCCACTCTGCCATGTGAGATGCCTGTTCCCCCTTTGCACTCTTCCATGAGTAAAAGCTCCCTGAGGCCTCCCCAGAAACTGAGCAGACACCAGTACTATGCTTCCTGTAAAGCCTACAGAACTATGAACCAACAAAACCGGTCTTTAAAAAAAAAATTACCAAGCCTTAGGTATTTCTTTATAGCAATGCGAGAGTGATCTAATACAGAAACTTGGTATTGAGGAGTTGGGCATTACTATAAAGACACATGAAAATGTGGAATTGACTTTGGATAACAGTAATGGGTTATAGTTGGAAGAGTTTGGAGGGCTCAGAAGATGGTAAGAAGATGAGGGAAAGTTTGGAACTTCTTAGAGACTGGTTAAATGCTTATGACCAAAATGCTGATAGTGATATGGATAGTGAAGTCCAAGCTGACAAGTCTCAGATAGAAATTAAGAACTTATTGGGAATTGGGGCAAAAGTCATCTTTGTTATGTCTTAGCAAATAACTTGGCTGCATTGTGTTCATGCCCTAGGGATCTGCAGAAGTTTGAACTTTAGAATGATGACCTAGGATATCTGGCAGAAGAAATTTCTAAGTGACAAAGCATTCAAGATATGACATGTCTGCTTCTATCAACCTATGCTCAGATGTGGGAGAAAATAACTAACTTAAAGTTGGAACTTATATTTAAAGGGGAAGCAATGTGTAAAAGTTTGGAAAATTTGCAACCTGGCCAAGTGGGGAGAGAAAGAAAAAGCTTTTTCTGGAAAAGAATTTAAGCAGGCTGTGAAGCAATCACTGGCTAAAGAAATTGGCATAACTAAATGGGAGCCAGGTGCAGATAGCCAAGACAATGGGGAAAAGGCCTTGAAGG
>NW_012098876.1:2595592-2617550 GCF_000951045.1 Mandrillus leucophaeus | reverse complement strand
TCATAAGGGTGAATCCCTCGTGGCTTGGTGCTGTCCTCATGGTAGTGAGTGGGTTCTCATGAGATCTGGTTGTTTAAATGTGTGGCACCTCTGTCACTCTCTCTTGTTTCCACTCTGCCATGTGAGATGCCTGTTCCCCCTTTGCACTCTTCCGTGAGTAAAAGCTCCCTGAGGCCTCCCCAGAAACTGAGCAGACACTAGTACTATGCTTCCTGTAAAGCCTACAGAACTATGAACCAACAAAACCTGTCTTTAAAAAAAAAATTACCAAGCCTTAGGTATTTCTTTATAGCAATGCGAGAGTGATCTAATACAGAAACTTGGTATTGAGGAGTTGGGCATTACTATAAAGACACATGAAAATGTGGAATTGACTTTGGATAACAGTAATGGGTTATAGTTGGAAGAGTTTGGAGGGCTCAGAAGATGGTAAGAAGATGAGGGAAAGTTTGGAACTTCTTAGAGACTGGTTAAATGCTTATGACCAAAATGCTGATAGTGATATGGATAGTGAAGTCCAAGCTGACAAGTCTCAGATAGAAATTAAGAACTTATTGGGAATTGAGGCAAAAGTCATCTTTGTTATGTCTTAGCAAATAACTTGGCTGCATTGTGTTCATGCCCTAGGGATCTGCAGAAGTTTGAACTTTAGAATGATGACCTAGGATATCTGGCAGAAGAAATTTCTAAGTGGCAAAGCATTCAAGATCTGACATGTCTGCTTCTATCAACCTATGCTCAGATGTGGGAGAAAATAACTGACTTAAAGTTGGAACTTATATTTAAAGGGGAAGCAGTGTGTAAAAGTTTGGAAAATTTGCAACCTGGCCAAGTAGGGAGAGAAAGAAAAAGCTTTTTCTGGAAAAGAATTTAAGCAGGCTGTGAAGCAATCACTGGCTAAAGAAATTGGCATAACTAAATGGGAGCCAGGTGCAGATAGCCAAGACAATGGGGAAAAGGCCTTGAAGGTATTTCAGAGATCCCTGAGACAGCTATTCCCATCGCCGGCCCAGAGGCCCAGGATGACCCACTGATGTCAGGAGCCAAGCCCAGGGCCCCACTGCTCTGCACAGTCTCAGGACACTGCTCCCCACATCTCAGCCACTCTCACTCCAGCCTCGGCACAAAGGGCCCCAGTTACAGCTTAGGCTGCTGCTTCAGATCATGCAAGTTGAAAGCTTTGGTGGCTTCCATGTGGTATTAAGCCTGCAAGTGCACAGAGTACAAGAGTAAGGGAGGGTTGGCAGCCTCTGCCTAGATTTCAGAGAATGTATAAGAAAGACTGGGTGCCCAGGCAAAGCCTACTACAGGGGCAGAACCCTCACAAAGAACCTCTACTAGGGCAGTGCCAAAGGGAAATGTGAGATTGGAGGTGTCACACGGAGTCCTCACTGCAGTACTGCCTAGTGGAGCTGCAAGAAGGGGATCACTGTCCCCCAGACCCAAGAATGGTAGATCCACCAGTAGCTTGTACCCCGCACCTGGAAAAGCCATAGGCATTCAATGCCAACCAGTGAGAGCAGCCATGGGGGCTGAACCCTGCAGGGACACAAAAGTGGAGCTGCCCAAGGCCTTAGGAGTCTAAGGATGCACTGGCATCCTTGCGCCAGTGTGCCCAGGATGTTGGACATGGAGTCAAAGGAGATTATTTTGGAGCTTTGAGATTGAATGACTGTCCTGCTGGGTTTTGACCTTGCCTGGGGCCTATAGTCCCTTTCTTTTGTCCAATTTCCCCCTGGAATGGGAATGTGTAGCCAATGTCTACAACCCCATTGTATCTTGGAGATAAACTTGTTTTGATTTTATAGTCTCATAGGTGGAAGAAACTCACTTCCGGATGACACTTGGGACTTTGGATTTTTGAGTTAATACTAGAATGAGTTAGGACTTTGGGGGGACTGTTGGGAAGGCATGATTATATTTTGCAATGTGAGAAGGATAGGGGATTTGGGGGCGTCCAGGGATGAAATAATATAGTTTGGATATTTGTCCCCACCCAAATCTCATGTTGAAATGTAATCTCCAGTGTTGTAAGTGGGGCTATGTGGGAGGTTTTCGGATCATGGCGGTGAATCCCTCATGGTTTGGTGTTATCTCCATGGTAGTGAGTGAGTTCTCATGAGATCTAGTTCTTTAAAGCATGTGGCACCTACCCCACTCTCTCTTGTTCCTGTTCTGCCATATGAGATGCCTGCTCCCCCTTTGCTTTCTGCCATGAGTAAAAGCTCGCTGAGGCCGTCCCAGAAGCTGAGCAGATGCTGAAGCTGTGCTTCCTGTAAAGACTAAAAAACTGTAAGCCAGTTTAACCTCTTTTCTTTATAAATTACCAAGCCTCAGGTGTTTCTTTATAGCAATGCAAAAAAAGGCCTAATGCAGAATACTATAGCAATGCAAAAAAAGGCCTAATGCAGAATACTATTCAGCTATAAAAAAGAATGAGATCCCATCATTTGCAACAACATAAAAGGAACTGGAGGACATTATGTTAAGTGAAGTAAGCCAGGCACAGAAAGATAAACTTTACATTTTCTCACTCATTTGTTGCAGCTAAAAATTAAAACAATTGAACTCATGGAGATAGAGTAGAAGGATGGTTACCAGAGGCTGGGAAAGGTAGTGGGGGCAGCAAGTGAAAATGATTAATGGGTACACAAATACAGTTAGATAGAACGAATAAAATCTAGTAGATCTAGTATTTGATAGCACAACAGGGTTCTTAGAGTCAACAAAAATTTATTGTACATTTAAAAATAACGAAAAGAGTATAATTCAAATGTTTGCAACACAAAGAAATGATCAATGCTTGAGGTGATGGATATTCTATTTCCCCTTATATGATTATGAAGCGTTGTATGACTGTATCAAAATAGCTCATACCCCAAAAATATATACACCTATTATGTATCCATAAAAATTAACATACATATATTACAATTGTGAGATGTAATTTGGAACTCAGTGAGACTCCATTCTCTTAATATACAAATAAGGAATTTATTGTGAGAGCTATTTACCCATCTCCTCCTTCTGCTTTTCTTGGGAACTAGCAAGGAATATGGAATAGTGGAAATGAATGAGGATTTGAAGACTCAAAGATCCAGGTTCAAACATGTTTTCCATCATTTTTCAGCCCATTTAAACATTGATGATAATAGTACTTCTTTCCATCAAGGTTATAGAGTTATTCAGTAAGAGAGCTGTAAGTAGAATGAGCTCAATGAGATTAGGGCTTTTGTCCTTGTTCACTGGTATATCCCACAACTTTTTACCTAGTGCCTGGCATGAAATAGGTACTCAACCAACATTAGATGGTACTGAGGTCATTTGTGCTCTGCCTGGTTCTTAGTAGGTCTCCATTAAATCTTATTCTCTCCATTTTCCACTCCTCCTTCATTAGCTAATGGACAGCCTTGGAGCACAGCAACAGAATTGTCAGAGATATTGGGCTTCAATTTTTTGAAAACAAAGCTATAGCTGATCCATGAGCCAATTCCACTCTTCAGATATTTTTTGTTCTACACAGTTCTGTTAAGAGGTTTTAATAAGTTTCTAGCATTTGGGATAATGGAAGATTTCACATCAGTATCAGAATTCCAGGTCCTCCAGAAAAGTTGGAAAATCTGGCAATGCATGAATATGTTCTCAAGAGTCAGCAAAAAAGCAAGGGTTCTGCTTCCTTTAAACAGGGCATATGTGTCCCAATTTATCACCACCTCCGCCACTCCTTATTGTTCTCTGACACCGTAGCTGACTTGCTATTTATTATCACCTTTTCTCTACTGTTTTCTTATATCCAAATGGCACTCTATATTACCTTCCTGATGACTAAAGGTATTGCTTCTGTCACCTCTGTTCTATAGTTTTAAAATGGTCAATGAAAAAGAGATGGACCAATGCATAATTTTAAGCCTATGGTTGGAATGGAGATTTAAATACAAGGTGAAGATCAGGTGGACATTTATATAATAGTCTTTTCTCTTGCTCAGATGATAAGTCATAAAACTATGTCAAAGTAGGGTTTATATCTAAAAATGAGGTTTTTCTTAATCTGTAAATGTCAATAACATTATAAATATCACCACTGATACCATAGAAACCCTGAAATATTTGGCATATTTCATAAAGGTTTAAATTTAAAACCCTGAATGTCTTTATAGCAGGGGCATAACTAGAAACACTGACTGTGCTTATGCTTTGGAACTGAAACTTAAATAATTTCATGGACCAATGGCATCTGAATCAGCAGTCAGCTACAGAGAGGGTGACAAAGAGTATTTGGTGCTTTTGTGACCACTGCTATCAAAATGACGGTGATATGTTTTTCCTAGTCTTTGTTTATGGAAATCAGCAATTTATTACCTCAAGAATTTTAGGATTTATCATCCTAGGATAAGATGATGGGAAACAAGAAAATGTAATCCTTTGCAAATAACTTTAAAACATCTGGGACCATGGGATGTGGAATAAATGAAAGCTACCCAAAATCTAAGAAGAGAAGAAGGGGAAAGGTGGGAAGGAGAGAAGAGAAAAATTCAAGTAGCCCAAAATTTTATTCTCGTTTATTTCAAGTTATAAAAGAAAACTGCAAAAAGAGAAGGGAATGAAAAGGAGGAGCAATAGAAAAGAAAGAGGAACAAGAAGGCAGAACAGGAAAAAATAATTAGTTGTAGAATTGATAGGAGTTTTATCTTTCCCCTTCTCCCTTTTGGAGACCACATAAAAGTGAAAAAAAAAAAATCAAGATCATAAAGAGTTTACAAGGAGCTTTTATTTGATGAAATATGTTGGCCTATATCAGCCTAGGAATCTATGAAAACTCTTAACTCTTAGGAACTCGTTCCTGACTTACAATTGTCCCTATTGTGAAAGCTGGCGATAAAAAAAATTCATATTTAGTTTCAATTGCTTTCCCTCTCCACATGCAAGGACATAAAGCTTCTTTCCTCAGGACTCAGTACTTTAAAGTCTTAAATTGACTCTCAGAGTTGTGTGAGATTTTATTAATGAACAAATAAAAAGGAATGTAGGGTACAGGAAACCTGATTATGGCCATAGACACAGCTATTTTCTCCTCTATCATATATCATAAATAAAATTAATATCTTGGCATTCATCTGAGTAATCTATTTATCTATTCCTTATTTCTGAACCTAGAGAAGCAAGAGAGAAGTGTTATTTATTGTTTCATAAAACTCCCAATTAGTGAATCAACTGGGAACCTTGATAGATAGTTAGAAGGACTGATATTTAGAGACTGAGATAGTCCATGGAACCCATGGAGACATGACGGATATTGGTTCAGTCAGGGCAGGAAGATGAGACTTTAAGCTTCAGTGTTTCATAAACTCAAGCTTCTCTGTTTATTTTATCTTGGTAATTCATAATAGCTTCCATGGTGATTATACAGCTGTTTTTTAATAAGTGTTAGCTATGGGGCCTCTGCAACTTCCTTTGACTTTTTATGGGCACAAATTGACTTTAGCAGGGACTATAGCAACATTCATTGATTCAAATGCACAAATATTTGATGAGGACTCACTAAGTACCAGGCACTGCTCTGAGTTCCTAGAATACCTCAGGGAACAAAGAGTAGATAAAGGTAAAGAGGAACAGGAATTTCACAGGTTAGAAGAGGGTTTCCAATATAAAAACTATAAGATACGACACAGAAGGTCACTGTATAATGATAAAGGGATCAAATCTTCAAGAGAATATAACAATTTTACATATATATGCACCCAACAATGGAGCACCCAGATATATACAGGAAACATTGTTAGAGCTACAGAGAGATATAGGCCTCAAAACAATAGTAGCTGGGGACAACACCCCACTTTCAGCATTGGAGAGGTCCCTCAGACAGAAAATCAGCAAAGAAACATCAGACTATGTCTTTTAATTGGAGGTTTAGTTCATTTACATTCAATGTTATTCATGACAAGAAAGGACTTACTCCTTCGTTCCTGTCTTCCTCTAGTGAAGATAATTTTCTCTGGTGATAAGATTTAGTTTCTTGCTTTATATTTTTTGTGTATCCATTGTACATTTTGGTTTGAGGTTACCATGAGGCTTGCAAATACTATCTTACAACCCGTCATTTTAACTGATAACAACTTAACACTATCTGCATAAACAAGTAAAAAGAAAACTGTTAAAACTCACCTTACCTTTGTCCCCTGCTTTTCAACATTTTGTTTTTTCTATTTATATGTTACTGTACTGACTATGTCTTGAAAAGTTGTTGTAGGTTATTATTTTTGATTGGTTCATCATTTCATCTTTCTATTTAGGATAAGAGTAGTTTATACACCACAGTTATAGTGTTATAATATTCTGTGTTTTTCTGCATACTTACTATTAAAGTAAGTTTTGTACCTTCAGGTAATTATTTATTGCTCATTAATGTCCTTTTCTTTCTGATTGAACTACTCCCTTTAGCATTTCTCGTAGGACAGGTCTGGTATTGATGAAATTCCTCAGCTTTTGTTTGTCTGGGGATGTCTTTATTACTTCTTCATGTTTAAAGAATATTTTCACAAGATATACTATGCTAGGGTAAGTTATTTTTCCTTCAGCACTTTAAATATATCATGCCACTCTCTCCTGGCCTATAACATTTCCACAGAAAAGTCTGCTACCAGACATACTGGAGCTCCATTTTTCGTTATTTGTTTCTTTTCTATTACTGCTTTTAGCATTCTTTCTTTACCCTCGATCTTTGTGAATTTTATTATTGAATACCTTGAGGTAGTCTGCTTTGTGTTAAATCTCCTCGGTGTTCTAGAACCTTCTTGTACTTTGATATTGATATCTTCTTCTAGGTTTGGGAAGTTCTCTGTCATTATCCCTTTTAGTAAATTTTCTAACCCTACCTGTTTCTCTACCTCCTCTTTAAGGGCAACAACTCTTGGATTTACCCTTTAAAGCCTATTTTCTAGATTCTGTAGATATGCTTCATTGTTTTCTTTCTTTTGTCTCCTCTGTGTATTTTCAAAGAGCCTGTTTTCAAGCTCACTTATTCTTTCTTCTGCTTGATATATTCTGCTGTTAAAGGACTCTGATGGATTCTTCAGTATGCCAATTGCATTTTTCACCTCCAGAATTTCTGATGGATTCTTTTTAAACATTTCAATCTCTTTGTTAAATTCATCTGATATAATTCTAAATTCTTTCAGTGTTATCTTGAATTTCTTTGAGTTTCCTCAACACAGCCATTTTGAATTCTCTATCTGAAAAGTCACATATTTCTGTTCCTCCAGGACTGATTTCTGGTGCCTTATTTATTTCACTTAGTAAGGTCATGTTTTCCAGGATGGTGTTGATGCTAGTAGATGTTCTCTGGTGTCTGGGCACTGAAGAGTTAGGTATTTATTGTAGGGACTATAGCAATATTCCCTGCCTGTGCTTATTTGTAACCATCCTTCTTGGGAAGGCTTTCCAGATATTTGAAAGAACTTGTATATTATAATCTAAGATGTTTCTACTTTAGGGGGCACCCCAAGCCCAGTAATGTCCTGGTTCTTGTAGACATGTAGAGGAATCACCTTGATAGTCTCGGACAAAATCCGACAGAATTCTATGGATTACCAGACAGAGACTCTTCTCTTCCCTTACTTTCTCCCAAGCATACAGTCTCTCTCTCTTTTCTTGAAAACCTACATTTGGGGGTAGAGTGACACAAGTGACCACCATTACTATCACTGACTGACCTGAAACCAGCACAGAGTTGGGTTTTGCCCCAGGCCTGCTATAACCACTCCCTGGCTATTGTCAATGTTTGCTACAGGCCCTAGGTTTCTACAATCAGCAGGTGGCAAGGCCAGCCAGGCCTGTGTTCTTCCCTTCAGGGTGGCAAGCTCCCCCTGGTCATGAGTGGGTCTAGAAGTACCCTCTGAGAATCAAGGACAAGAGTCAAAAACTTTAGAAGTATACCTGCTATTATACTGTATTGCAGCTAAACTGGCACTCAAACCAGGAGATGTAGCCGTTTCCACTCTTCTCTCCCCTTTCCAAAGGCAAAGGAGCCTCATCCCATAGCCAACACTGCCTCTGGCCACAAGGAGTACTGCCAGACTGCCAAGGTGTTCCCTTAAAGCCCAAGGTCTCTTACGTCAGCTTGTGGTAAATGCTGTCTGGTCTGGGACTCATACTTTAGGGCAGTGGATGCCCCTCTGACCCAAGGCCGGTCAAGAAATGCCATCCAAGAGTCAAGTCCTGGAATTAGGAACCCCAAGAGCCTGCTTGGTGCTCTACCTACCTGTGGCAGTCTTGGTACCTAGGGTCCAAGACAAAGTCCCCTTTTCCTCTCTCTCTGCTTCTCTCAAGCATAAAGACTTTTGCCCCATAGCCACCATGGCTGGTAATGTGCTGAGTCTCACCTGAAGCCAGCAAGTCTCAGAGGCTCACCAAGGCCCTCAATGTAGTACCTGGGTATTGCTGTTTGTTACTCAGGACTCAAGGGCTCTTCAGTTAGCAGCAAAATCCAGGGGGTTCCAGGCAGCAGGTTCCCTTCTGAACTAGGGTGTTTCTAGAAATGCCATCTGGGAGCTAGGGCCTGGAATGGAGGCCTCATGACTCTCACCAGTACCTATTCCTGCTGTGGCTGAGCTGGTATGCAGGACACAAGACAAAGTCCTCCCCGTTCTTCCCTCTGCTCTCCTCAAGCTGAAGGAAGGAGTCTCCTTTGGAACCACAAGCTGTGCAGCCTAGGGTTAGGGAAGGGGTGATGCCAGCACTCCCTTGGGCTTCCCCAGCTGATGTCTCAGTATGCTGTGTGCCCCCTAAAGTCCACTCTCTCTGGGCATGGTTTGGCCCTACAACTTGCCTAAGATTTGCAGTTCTTATGACCTAGACTGCCTTTCAAGTTTACTTGCAGACTGAGAGCACTTTGGCTGTCGATGGTGAGGTTTGTGGGCACTCAAAGTCAGACCTCTGGCATCAGCAATTTCTCTCTGTCTAGGGCTGGTTGAAATCCTCCCTCGGTGGGTGGGAGTCAACTGAATTTGCTCTGGTTTTCCTTTCCGCTCTAACAGAAACAGCACTGAGTTCAATGCCTCGCAATTGCTGTGTTCTCCCTTCCCCGGTGCCCAGAGAGGCTCCCTGCACCATGCTGCTGATGCGGGGTGGGGGAGGGGGAGGGGGTTGGTGGGGATCTTTACCTTGATTACATCTGCAAATACCCTTATTTCAAATAAGGCCACATTATGTAGTTCACAGTGGACAGATCTCTTTTTTAGGGGGTCCCTATTCAACCCACTACAAATAATTTCACCATGACAATAGGACTGTCCTGGGCAAACCAGGAATATATAATAGACCTAAAGAGAAAGTACAAGAAAGATAAGAACTATTTAAAAATAACAAATGACAGGACAATGATTGAACAGGTCCAGTCGTATTTTGAAGGCTGATAGAATGGAGATTTTTTCTGAGTGAGATTTCCTTACTACTTTGTTATAGATGCTGGTAACACAGTTGTTATATATTTGCAAAAATTCAGTGAACTATATGTGAATACTGTTTTCTGAAACTGAAACTCTACTTTTACTCTTTCTTTAAAGGCTCACACATTTGTTTTTCTAACATATCTTCCTATATTATTTTCTTACTCATAAAGGTGAAGGAAGACAAGATTTCCTTGAACAAAGGATGCATTTGGCTGACCAAATTTCAATATCTTCAGATCTCTAACATTAGCTGATATTACATGGGGATACATTGGAAAGAAGGCATCAATTCTGGGAAAACATTTTGCTCAGCAAACTGAAACTCACTCTTAAGTAGATTGTCTCAAAAGCAAGGCTTTTGGAAATCTGATTGTGGTTAGAGATGCAAATTGAAAGCTAATGTTTTATCTACCAAATATAAAGCTCATGTTTTATCATCATTAGTCTGATTCATGTATCTATTCCTCAAATACTCTAAACTTGGCAGGGTTGGAGAGGAACATTATTCACTGAAAAGAAAGATGGGAAGCACTTAAGAGAGGTTCTTAAATTATAAATTATAATGACTGAGACATATTTAGAAGGTTTATAAGACTATTTGAGGGCAGAAGGGGATACCATCATGGGGTAGGCCTTCCCTTTCAAATCCCTGGTTCTAGGTAGAACAATTTATTCCTCAGATTTTCATTTGTGCCTAAGGCATAGATAGTGGGCATGTATGCAATTCAATAATCATCCTGCTCTCATGGGTTCAGAGGCAGGTGGCTTCACTACATTTCATGACAAAGGAGGCTTTGTTGAGTTTAATACTTCGGTTCTGAGACATCATATGTAAATTTTATCCCTCAAAAAACATTTTGAGATTTTTTTCTAGTCTTTTTTTCATTCAGTTTTGTTATTTACTTCCAAGTTAAGAAAAGTTTTTGAAAGACTATCAGAAATTAATAGAGAATTAAGCATTATTATTAATTTAAGTAAATAAATGTCACCTGTATTCTCTTCTGACCTGGAGAGAATATCAATGGCATTTATTTATTTAAATGCTAATCACATTTATTTATTTAAATTGGTAAGGATACAAACCATTTGTTGTATTATTTTAACAAAAATAAATTAGAATTGTCACAATTTTATTTAAGATCTGATTCCTCTAACTCTATCCCCACCCAACCTCTCTGTTACATTATTCCCCAGAAAGAAGAACTTCCACCCTTAAACCTCCTACCCCTGAGGCTTCACACCCTCGCTGTTGGGAATACATATTGTACCTTGGTTATCATTTTATGGCCTTGTACTTGCTTGTCCCCAGCATGGGGTAGTCCTGACCCAAATCTTCACATGGTTGACTCTTTTATAGCATTCTATTATCCTGTTTAATTTTCTTTACAGTATATGAAATTTTCTTATTTCATCATTTGTTCACTTACTTATGTTAGAAAAACTGCATGAGAGAAGGTACATCAATATATGTCCAGCCCAGAGGAGTGATTGGTAAATATATGATGAATGAATGTCCTCAGAACAAGAAAATAAAATCTTTTTTTCCACCTTTTTTTTTTCAGTTCAAGATTATAGCTCAGTGGCTAGAGAAGAAAAACTCCAGTGTTTTCCCACCTATAAATTAGCTTATGAGGTAATCAGAAAAAGACAAGACTTAAGAATAAAATAATAAAGATTACAAAGCAAAAATTTCTAATACCTAAAAAGAGGGACAAAGGATGTATATTGATGAAAAAATTCATCTACAGACATATCAAGTTGAACCCGAGTAGGAGAAATGCTCATTTTCAAGGAAGGTCACAGAAGTGGAAAACACTTACTTTGAACTTCTAATCCTGGAATTCCAGGCAAAATGCAACACAACTGAAGTTACTGAGTCAGAGAGAAATGGGTAGAAGGAATGGAATTTTCTTAAGAAAAATAATTTAGTGCTGGGATTGTTCTTACAGTAGAAACTGCTGTGCATGTTTGCAAATCAGGAAATGAATGAGAATTCAGTTTTTCAGAACCTTCCTTAAAAGGGGTTCTTACATGAGAACTTCCTAATGTTATTTTTAATAAGTGGTTATAATATAATAATGGTAATAACAATGATGAGTAATTACTATAGCAACTGTTGAATTTTTATGTGAAAGTATTTTAAAAGAGAGAAACTTAGAGGAGTTCTTTTTCCAACCCACTACAGATTAAATAGATCTCATCTCAGTTGAAAAAAATCACTTTAGAAAAAAATGTCATCAACTTCTCTATCTCTTTGGCAGATAAACTCTACAATTCCCTTTATAACCTCGCACATCAGTCCATGAGTGGTGTACACACAGCTGGACTTTTTCCACACTTTCTGATTTGGAAAATGTCTAGGGAAGTTCCTTTACATGCTCAGGAATGCACTGACTGAAGAAACAGCACACTTACTGCAGGCAACACTCTGAAATAATGAGTATCATGGTATGGTTTGGGAAAGTTGCTTGTCGTGGAATGTGTGGTTCAGGCAAATCATTTATCATAACTCTCAACCCCTGTTCACCTTCCAACTGTCCCTTAATCAGACCTGTTTGTCCAGAATAGTGGTAAAGTGGTGGTTTGGAACCAGACAGCCCTAGTCTCAAATAAGACACACTGCATTTCAGAATATCCGTCTATATATGTGTGGAGTGAGGAAAATAGTGCATCAAGGTTATGCTACATATAAATCTTCTTGTTCATAGTTGATTTTCAGTAGATATTACCCATTGTCATAAACTTCTAATGGAAACAGTGCAAGAATGAAATCATAGCTCTCTTATCCATTTCCTTTGGGTGACCATTTGTGTTCTCTGTCTAATAAATTGCCAGAAAATCCCATTTTTAAAAAATGACAGACTGTCTGTTCTTTTTTAAATCACTGGTTATGAAGACTGAGTTAATTGGCTGCCTTACTCTTCTCTCCTCATTGTCCCAGAAATGAGATGCCTATGTTTTCAGCCCCAGTGGATTCCCAAATCTCAGTCCTCCCACCCACAAAAATAAAACAAAGATAAAGGCATGAAATGTACAACCAAGAATGTTTAGAAATCCTTCTTTCAAAATCATTGCTAATGACTTGATAATTGTTCCAAGGGTTTGTCAAGCATGCATCCCATGTGTTCACATTTGGGAATTGATTATTTCAAAACCATCTTATTTTGCTTTAGTGTTTTAACTCCTTCAGATTTCTGCTGAAGATTTACCAAAGAAATACAAATTGGTGGCATTCTGATTAGTCAATTGTGTTACATACTAGCCATTCATATGAAGAAGAGTATGGAGGAAGAGTGTGGCAGGAAGATTTCCTCAAGCAAGACTCAGAAATGTGGAGGTTTAATATAACTAAGGCCACATTTTACTGTATCTTTGAATAGCACCTCTTATTATACATGCACTCTCATATGTCATGCATGATTCCACTAGTGCTAATAATTACACTGTGATGGAGTGATTATCAGCACCATCTTAAAGGTCAATCATGGAGCCACCAGCAATCTCATATGCATGTCATCTAATAAGTGGCAGATGCTGCATTTAAACTCATGTAAAATTAAAACATGCCTACTCACTAAGAACCAGGGGCTTTACATACACTATTTATTCCTCAAGGCAACCATGCAAGAAGGGTGACATTTTCTTAGATTTTGGAAAACTAAGACACTTGCCCTCAATCTACATCTCTTATCTGAAAATACTTAGGTAGAAGGAGCATTCAGCGAATGGATGGATAACAAGGTATCTCATATAGTCAAATAAAGGGTGAAAAAGCTACATATATCAAATATAGGAGTGGAGTTGAGCCACAGGAAGAGCTAAATATAGGAACTTGAATAACGCCAAGACATTCTCTGGCTCATTTCTACATCTTACTGGGAGATCTTCATTTTCTCTCAGTGAGGTTAGGCTTTCTCTATGTGGTGGGTATCAGTGTCCCTATCTCCTATGCCTCAGTTTCACCACTAAAAATGAGAAGCTTTATTTTTTTCCTCTCAGATCCTTTAGTAAAAATCTAGGTGAATAACCTATTTGCTCAATTTGGTATAGGTGCCTAATACTGGACAAATTAATTGTGATCAGTGGGACAGGGCCATCTATGACCACGCCATTGGAGTGGGTAAAAGAAGGAGCGTTCTATTCTGAGAAGAATAGGAAAACTCTAGGTAGGTAAAACAACAAATATCTGTCTCAAGACTGTAACATATCAGCCTGATCTTGTGCCTTATGGACCATAAGCCTCTTGAATCACGTTTCTCATATTTATCAAAGGTGGATGAAACCTGTTATTTAAAGAAAGTAAATGTAGAGGGGGAAAAGTAGAGGGGAGCAAGGAAGCTGGGTCATGTTACACGTACTGCCATTTTTGTCTTTACAACAACTTCCTTTTTGGAAGAGGAAAGTGAGGCTCAGAGAAGTAACTTGTCCAGAATTACAGAGCTATTAAGTGACAGAAGCAAGATTTGAACCCAAGTTGACTGTCTTCAGAGCCCATATCCATAACCACTAGCCCCAAAAACCTCTCAACAAAAATAGAGAACAAGAAACCACTAGACAGAACAGGGAAGAGAAGCTGTTTTCTCAAGGCCATCCTGAGACTGATGTGCAATCGCCAAGCAGCAGAGATTAGAGGGCTCTGCTCTTGGCCAACTGTGTGATCTTGCACAAGTGCTTGACCTCCCTTAGCCTGTTTCCTCATTATCAAGAAAACAGATGGGACAGGCTCAAACATTCCTAGAGTCTGTTATGCCATACAGTCAACTGCATCCAAAACCCCAGGGAGGTGGCTTCAATTCCTATTCTTTTTCTAGAACATAGTCCTTCCAGGTGAATGGGAGACTATATGCTGAGATTCTTCCCAGGCTTGCCTCCCCAGTTGCATGTGGCACACACTGGGAGTGGTCAGATGATCTATTTTCTATGTATGTTTGTAGCCAGTTGTTCAGCTCCACTGTGATAAAATCATGAATCATGGTTACTGGATCTCAGTGAAGCAAATATGATGAGGCAGGAAAAATTTCTCAGGACACATACCCCAGAGAGACTACAAATGAACCATTGCATTATTATTATTATTTTTTTTTTTGCACAGCATGAGATCATTCATATTCTTTCACTCTTTTTCATGATACACACTCTTTCATTCCCCAACTCATACATACCCCAAGTTCGGTCCTTGTCTTCCTACCCAAACTCTTAACTCAGGACAAGCTTTGACTCAAATGCAGACCCTAATGTGTGATGCCTAGCCCATCTAGTCAGTAAGGTGAGGGCCAGAGCTAGTTACAAAAAGACAATCTTAATGAATCCTCTGCTGAATAGGAAATGTGTTCTGTTTGTGAAGCTACTTAACTGAATTCATTTAATTGAAAGATGGTGCTGAGAATTCTTTTTTCTTTCAGAAAGGGCTGAAGGAATTGAAGAGAAAAAATCCTCCCCCAATAGCATGCCCCTGCCTATATGTCACTGGGAAGTCACAGCAAATACTGTGAAGGTACTGAATATATGTTTCCAATTGCTTTTTGGCTTTGTAATTACAAGGATCTGAAAAACCTTGATTTGACTTTTTAATAACTTACAGTGAAACCCCATTGCCAGCACAAGCAAAGCAATTTCCACTATGCCTGTGGGACAGAACAGATCATGAAAGAGCAGTAGGATGGGAACGTGGTTTATTTCCTCTCTTCTCTAGTATTCTATTTTGCCAGTCATTTTCATTTCCTATTTTTAAATGCTTGCTAGTGAGCATCCAATTCTGTGTGCAGGGATTGTTTTCTGATCTCAAAGCCCTACAAGGCCAAACTCAAACAGGAATAGGGACTTATTTCAGCTAAGCTCTGGAGTGCATGGAAAGGCAAGAGATTTTTGTTTTCCTCATTGCATGTATATTATTCATCATTCTCTGCTATTTCAGTGAATTTTAAGGACAAGGCAATGTGTTGATTCTGTCTTTCACCATTGCTCAAATACCATTCGGGTGTTAATTTTGTTTCTTTTTTGATTTTCTTTGTGTAGGGTTTGTTTTTGCTGCTGTCATTTCTTGTTTGATTGCTTATTTGTTTGCTTGTTTTTCTAATTTAATCTTCCCAAAGTTTATCTTTTAAAAACAATAGCTCAAGTTTGTTTGTATTCACCTAAAAATAACCCAGAGCCCTTCAATAACTGCTTGGTCTACTACTGGCAGTTTACTTCAAGAGGCAGCGTATAAAATGAACTTTCAGTCCTGATATCCAAAACACTCATAGCTAATAATGAAACCCATGAGGTCTGCAGGGAGAGAAAAGCTATTGGGCTTGTTCCCAGTTTTTCTCACTCAGAGTTGTCTCACTTTCCTATGTTGAGGCTCTCTGTAATATAATTCAGAAGTTTGGAAGATGTGTCTTTCAATCTCTAAATGGGGCATTGAACTTAACCCAGCCCAGCTTAAGCCACAAAGAGCTTCAACCTTCAGCAGCTGTGGGTTTCCCCTGCTCTTCTACCAAGGTGCTGTGAGCAATCAGGCAGCTATGCTATCTCCAGATCTGGGTGGATGTGAGAACAAAAGAAGTGCTTAACAGGGCTATGCCGCCAACATGCCAAATGCCCAGACTTCCCCCAATACACGGCCATGACACACTTCTATTCTCAGGAGAAGATAATATAAACCAAATACTACATGAACATCACCCAAAAAGATGCAAAGTCTAGATCAAGGGTGGGAATACTCATGAGAGCAACAATCACAGAGGATAACAGAGGTCATACCTGATAATGTCATCTGAGAGGAGAAATGTTACTCCTATTCTTACTATGGTCCATTCAAGGGCATTCTGATGGGTATATACCTGATACAATGCTGAAGCATGAAAGGAGTCCCACATGCAGCATCACTGAAAAAGAAAGATAGAAAAAAGAAAAGGAGTAAAAGGAAGGAAAAGGGGAAGAGGTGGACAATCCCACTTACCCAGGGGATGATTTAGGACCTTTAAAATTCTACTGGAAATGTATTCCTTCTGATTTTCAGTCTCCTTGGAGAGGTGAGCCTACAGCCTCTTGTGAAAGTTGTTAATGACTGACTCTTGTGAAAGTTTTTAATGATTGGAAGCAATGTTGGGAGTTTCCTGGGCTTCTGTAGAGAGCAGGGCCAGGACTGGTGTGAGGCAAGCCAGGTGCTTAGGGAGTAAAATTTGAGTAAAACGTTAAAATTTAAGCAATTGCTCTCAGGTGCTTCCAAGAAGGGAGAATGAAAACAACTGAAACGGGAGTATCTAAAACAGTGGTTTTTAGAAAATAAGCTATAACACCAAGAAGGAAAAGAAAGATAAGAAAAATGAAGTGATTTGCCTAACACATGTAGCAGACTGAAAGAAAAGATCTTGTAAAACACTGATCTCCTGACTTCCAGTCTGGAAAGATTTACTTTACTTGTTTTTGTATTCTTTTGAATATATATTTTTTGTTTTATGATGATTATTATAGTAATGTTTTATTATTTCTGTATCTTTTCTGTTATTTTGACATAATTGAAGTAGCGAAGGCATTGGGTAAGATGAATTAGATTCCAGTTTCACCACTTATAAATTTATGTGACTTAAAAAAAAATTATTTACCATACCTGAGTCACCATTCCTTATCTGCAAAATGAGGATGCTGCTAGAATTAAGTGAGATAACTTATATGAGTTTATTCAGGCATTCATTCAGCAAAGTATATTAGTCCCTATGCCAGATCCTGTGCCCAACGCTGTAGATAAAGTAGTGTACAAAACAGGGCCGTAAATTTCTGTCTAGTGAAGACACAAATAAATAAGACTTTTTGACTAGGAGAGCTAGAAATAGTTGGTATAAGAAATTAATTCTCCTTTATGCATAGGTTTTAATTTTTTCCCAGTGGATTAACTCAGCTCACCAGACAGACATTAGACTTTATTAAATGGATAATACACATTTCATAAATTCCCTTACACAAAAGACTACAGTGAGTCATGCTTTCAAAAGTGCCTGAAGATAGATTTATGCCACATGACAGTCATAATGGTACATTTGGAGCAGTTACACAGTCTGTTGGGTAAATAATGCAAGTTGTAGAAATCACATCAATGCTGTGTTTACACAATAGACCATGACTACTCTAGAGGAGCCCAAACAATCTGATACAAGAGCATTTTATAAATGATGGAAATATTGTACAAGTTTAAGTTAATCAAACAAAGCAGCCCCAAAGGAGGACACGTTTGTCAGGGAGGCCTGAAGGAGATGAAATACATGGAATATGTGCCCTTTGTAAAAGTTTATATTAAATAAGTCTCCTGATTTGCAAATAACTGGAGACTATTAAATTCCCTTAACAGCAACATCAAAAATTGGGAGTTGGGGGAGCAGGCCAGCAGAGCCAGATATCTTTAAAAATATATAAGGGTGCTTCACAGAAACCAGAAGTCATAACATAGCCAGGTTTTAAAGAGGAACTGAGATTAGGAGAGGGAATTCTGCAAAAACCCAAAAAACTTTCTTTTTCTTTCTTCCAGTGAAAACTTCATTCTACTTTCTTTCTCTGTAAATTGGCTTTCTCTGCTTCCTTGTCCCTGTGGCCTCATAGCTTCTGAGAGTCCCAGACACACATAGGGACGGATTCCCTGCCTTTTGGTGTTACTTCCACCTGCCTAGAAAAAAGATTATCATTGGCCCACTTTGTGTCAGATGCCCCCACACCACAACTCCTTCCCCACATAAGTTATGGGAAAGGATGGGGACATACAGAGCGATTATAGCTGACTGGAGCACATAGTTATATGCAAGGAAGTAGTTCTCAGCGGGGAAAATGGCTTGCAGACTGAAGAGACAGCCAAAATAAGTAGCTACCAGAAACTGTAACTTTGATAGGACTCAGAGGCAGAGGAACACACATGGGAATAGACTCAGTAGATACAGAGCCACTGTGGAGACATCCCACTCCTTTCTACATCCAAGAGATAGGCTAATAAATCTCCTGGGATGCTTTTTGTTTTATGATGACTAAATTTACCTTATAATTGTTTTATTCTAATGAATCATTCATGTCTTGGCAGAATGCATTACAAACTAACAAATAATAAACCCAAAAAACAGAAATTCTAAACATGAGAAGAGCGGGTTGTATTTATTTTTTAGTTTTTAATGTTTCCCTTTGTGCTGTGCACACATAAAAGCAGCTTAGTAAGTTTTTACAGATTTCCATGCTTTAACTTTGGAGTCTAGAGCAGAAAACTGTGAATATACTGGGCATTTTATCAATAAATTGGATTAATATGGGCTTATCATTACAAACTTAAACTCATCATTTATAAAACTTATTAGCATGACCCCAAATAGCTTAGTACATGTGATTTTGGTTAGTTCCTGATTTCCCCTGAAGAATTATTACAGATGATATTAAAAGTAACAGTGTTGAGATGGTTCTTTTTGAGATGGTTCTTTTTTGAACACATATACTCGCTACCATCCTCCAAATTTGATAGTGGCCCTAACTCTTGGGATGCTCAACACTACTTCTTTCTTTTCTTTGCCTCTATCCTTCATTTCCACTTTCATTTCCAAAGACTCTCACAACCCAAGATAAAAACTTATTTATCAGCTGATTAGTTGAGCTTAGACATGACACTTTATTTGCCTTATCAAATGGTCCAATATACATGTAAGCAGACTAGGAGGCATTTTTGTTTAGGCTACTCCTTGTCTACACTACTTCCTGTCCTACCATCAAGGACTTAATTCAGTGTTAGAAATGCCAATCCAAGTTGTCATTATATATTTTTAAGCTTATAGGGTTTTTTCTTTTATAGAAAATAAAAGAAAAAGTTTAAGAAAGAAACAATGCTAATTCCACCAGTCAGAGATGATCAAGGTTAATATTTTGTTTTATTTCCTCTCAGGTATACTTATAGATAAATTTATTTTAGTTGGGCTCATATTATATCTGAAATATCTTCAAGATATTTTAAGGGCTTCAAGACACTATTTCTAATGTATGCTCTGTCATTTCCCTAATTATATTCTTTTAAAAAATTAGCCTATTTCTCCATTCGGGGAACTATAAAAACGTACCATAAACTGGGTAGCTTATAAACAACTTAATTCTCACAGCTCTGGAAACTGGGAAGTCCAAGATCAAGATGCTGACAGATTCAGTGTCTGGTGAGGGCCTGCTTTCTGATTCATAGAAAATGCCTTCTTATTGTGCCCTTATACAGTGGAAGAGATAAAGGATCTATGAGCAATATCTTTTGTAAGGGCACTAAACCCATTCACGAGGCCTCCACCTTCATGACCTAATCACTTCCCAAATGCCCTGTTTCCTGGCACTGTCATCTTTGGGGTAGGATTTCAACATACAAATTTTGGGGAACAAACATTAAGACCATAGTATTTAGGTTACCTGCTGATATGGTTTGGCTATGTCCTCACAAAAAAAAAAATCTTATCTTGAATTGTAATCTGAATTATAATCCCCATGTGTTGGGAGAGGGACCTCATGGGATGTAACTGAATCATGGGGGCAGTTTCGTCATTCTCTTCTTGTGATAGTGAGTAAGTTCTCATGAAATCTGATGGTTTTATAAGGGGTTTTGCACTATGCTTGGCTCTCTTTCTCTCTCCTGCCAGCCTGTGAAGAGATGACTTTCACCATGATTGTAAGTCTCATGAGGCCTCCCCAGCAATGCAGAACTGTGAGTGAAGTAAACCTCTTTCCTTTATAAATTACCCAGTCTTGGGCAGTTCTTTATGGCAGCATGAGAATAGACTAATATAGTAAATTGGTACCAGGAGAGAGTGGGGTGCTGCGGTAAAGACACCTGAAAATGTGGAAGTGACTTTGTAACTGGGTAACAGGCAGAGGATGGAACAGTTTGTAAGGTTCAGAAGAAGACAGGAAAATGTGTGAAAGTTTAAAACTTCCTAGAGACTTGGAGTGCTCAGAAAACAAGAAGTTATGAGAAAATTTGCAATGTCCTAAAATATGTTTAAATGGCTTTAATCAAAATGTTGATAGTGATATGGACAATAAAGTCCAGGCTGAAGTGGTTTCAGATGGAGATGAGGAAATTGTTGGGAACTGGAGTAAAGGTCATTCTTACTATGCAAATAGACTGGTGGCATTCTGCCGCTGCCCAAGAGATCTGTGGAACTTTGAACTTGAGAGAGATGATTTAGGGTATCTGGCAGAAGAAATTTCTAAGCAGCAAAGCATTTAAGAGGAAGCAGAGCATTAAAGTTTGGAAAATTTGTAGCCTGATGATGTGATAGAAAAGAAAACCCCATTTTCTGGGGAGAAATTGAAGCTGGCTGCAGAAAATTGCATAAGCAATGAGGAACCAAATGTTAATCACCAAGACAATGCGGAAAATGTCTCCAGGGCATGTCAGAGACCTTTACAGCAGCCCCTCCTATCACAGGCCTGGAGGCCTATGAGGAAAAAATGGTTTTGTGGGCAAGGCCCAGGGGCCCCCTGCTCCATGCAGTCTCAGGACATGGTGCCCTGCATTCCAGCTGCTTCAGCTCCAGCTGTGGCTAAAAGGGGCTGATGTACAGCTCAGGACATTGCTTCAGAGGTTGTAATCCCCAAGTCTTGGCAACTTACCCATGATGGTGGGCCTGACAAGAATTGAGGTTTGGGAACCTCTGCCTGGATTTCAGAAGTTGTATGGAAATGCCTGGATGTCCAGGCAGAAGTCTTCTGCAAGGGAAGAACCCTCATGGAGAATGTCTGCTAGGCAATGTGAAAGGGAAATATGGGGTTGAAGCCCCCACAGAGAGTCCCCAACTGAGGCACTGCCTAATGGAGCTGTGAAAATGGTAGATCCACTGATAGCTTGCACTGTGTTACTGAAAAAGCTGCAGATGTTCAATGCTGGCCATAAAAGCAGTCAGGAGGGGAGCTGTACCCTGCAAAGCCACAGGGATGGAGCTTCCCAAGGCTGTGGAAGCCCACCTCTTGCATCAATATGATCTGGATGTGACACACTGAGTCTAGGGAGATCATTTTGGAAGTTTAAGGTTTAAGGACTGTCCTATTGGATTTTGGACTTGCATGGGGCCTATAGCCCCTTTGTTTTGGCCAATTTCTCCCATTTGGAACAGGTGTATTTAACCATTACCAGTACCCCCATTGTATCTAGGAAGTAACTACATTCTTTTGATTTTACAGGCTCATAGGCAGAAGGGACTTTCTTTGTCTCAGATGAGGAACTTTGGACTTGGACTTTTGGGTTAATGCTGGAATGAGTTAAGACTTAAGGCGACTGCTGGAAGGGCATGATTGTGTTTTGCAATGTGAGGACATGGGATTTGGAAGGGTCCAGGTGTGGAATAGTATGGTTTGGCTATGTCTCTACCCAGAAATCTCATTTTGAATTGTAATCTGAATTATAATCCCCATGTATTGGGAAAGGGACCTCATGGAAGGCAACTGAATCATGGAAGCAGTTCCCCCATGCTATTCTTGTGATAGTAAGTTCTCACAAGATCTGAAGGTTTTACAAGGGGCTTCCCCATTCA
>NW_012098876.1:2572122-2594677 GCF_000951045.1 Mandrillus leucophaeus | reverse complement strand
GGGTTTCACCATTTTGGCCAGGATGGTCTCGATCTCTTGACCTTGTGATCCACGTGCCTCGGCCTCCCAAAGTGCTGGAATTACAGGTGTGAGCCACCGCACTTGGTCTATTTATACATATTTTTTTAATTCACTAGTTGTTTAAGTTGCTTACAAAGTCTGCCATTTTAAATAAATGATTTCTTCAAGTTTGACTTTTGCCTCTTAAAGTTAAGTACTTTTTTTTTTTTTTTTTGGCCTAAGAAGTACTTGGGCATTTGTATAATCAAATCCATCAATATACCTTTGTAATTTTTTCAATTTATTCCGGGAACACAGAGCTCTTGGCATGGAACAATTTAAAAATGTACTTCCATATTTTACTCTAGTCTTAATATATTTTCAGACTTTTTTTTTACATTTAACTATTCGACATATGTGATACATGTTGTACAAATTTGTTTTCTTTCCTTAATAGTAGGGCCAAATTTCCCTGCATCCATTGTTAAACTGACATTTCCCAAAATTTATTCCTTAGAACACTCAATTTACAAGTTCTTTCTTTTAAAACAACAAATTATTTTTTTTAATTTTTGTGGTCAAATCATTAAGCCAAATGCTACATCTATTCCTCTTTGTTACTTTATAATGCACCAATGTTGTAATGCATTAATGACTCTGAATGGTTCTTCAACAAATAATCCTGTTTAAGTGTTTAATCCTACATTTTCCAATCTCATTTGAATCATTTTTAGGCATCCCTCCACAGAAGAAAGGCAAAAGGGAATTAACACAAAGTGTATCATCTAGTGAAGAATAACATTTGTTTGAAGAGTTCATTAGCTCAATTTAAGACAGAGAAGAAAGGAAACTGCAGGCAACATCTAGCCAGTATTTATTTACTCTGCATCGGGCTGTCAGACTGCATCTTGAGTTAGGACAATTCAATTAAAAAGTTACCTTCCATACATCCATTTCAAAGAGACAGTTTAGATTTAGGAAATTTAAACATCTTCTTCAAAGGGACATAGTAGTAAATGCTGCTACTATCTGAACTCAAGTCAGAATTTATCCAAAGCTGTTTTCCTGCAGATAAACTTTTATTATTTTGTAAAAGCAAGGGCACTCCAAGGGGCAGTCTACAGATTCAACACTATTCCTATCAAACTACCAATGTCATTGTTCACAGAATTGGAAGAAAATTATTGTAAAATTTATATGAAACCAAAAAAGAGCCCAAATACCTAAAGCAATCCGCAGGAAAAAGAGCAAAGCTGGAGGCATCACATTAGCCAACTTCAAACCATACCATAAGGCTACAGTAACCAAAACAGCACAGTACCAGTACAAAAACAGACACATAGACCAATGGAACAGAATAAAGAACCCAGAAACAAAGCTGCACACCTACAGTCATCGAACTTTTGACAAAGCCAACAAAAATAAGCAAAAGGTAAAGAACTTGCTATTCAATAAATTGAATGGTGCTGGAATAGCTAGCTAGCCATGCCAAAGAATGAAGCTGGACCTCTACTTTTCACCTTACATAAAAATTAAATCAAGATGCATTAAAAATTTTAATGTAAGACTTCAAATTCTAAGCATCCTAGAAGAAAATCAGAAAACATGATTCTGGACATTGACCTTGGGAAAGCATTATGACTAAGTACTCAAAAACAGTTGCAACAAAAACAAAAATTGACAAGTCAGACCTAATTAACTAAAGACCTTCTACACAGCAAAATAAACCATTAACAGAATAAACAGACAACCTTCAGAATAAGAGATAATATTTGCAAACTATGCATCCAACAGAGATCTAATATCCAGAATCTATAAGGAACATAAACAATTGAATAATCAAAAAATAACCCCACTTAAAAAATGGGCAAAAGACATAAACAGACATTTCTTAAAAGACAATGTACAAGTGACCAAGAAGTATATGAGAAAATGCTTCACATCTCTAATCATCAGAGAATGCAAATGAAAACCACAATGAGATACCATCTCTCACCAGTCAGAATGGCTATTATTAAAAAGTCAAAAAACAACAGATGTTGGTGAGGCTACAGAGAAAAGGGAATGCTTATCCACTGTTGGTGCCAATGTAAATTAGTGCAACCACTGTGGAAAGCAATCTGGAAATTTCTCAAAGAACTTAAAGCAAAACTACCATTGAACTGAGCAATTCTCTTTGTGTGTGTGTGTGTGTGTGTGTGTGTGTATGTGTGTGTGTGTGTGTGTGTGTGTGTATGAAACAACCCAAATTGTTCTGTGGAACAGATACATGCTCTCACACATTAATTGCAACACTTTTCACAATAACCAAGTCATGGAATCAACCTAGGTACCCGTCAATGGTGGATTGAATAAAGAAAATGTGGTACATGTACACCACGGAACACCACACAGTCACAAAACGAATTAAATCATGTCTTTTGTGGCAACATAGATGTAGCTGGAGGCCATTGTCTTAAGCAAATTAGTGCAGAAACAGAAAACTAATTACCACATGTTCTCACTTATAAATGGGAGCTAAACATCGGGTACTCATGGACATAAAGATGGCAAAAATAGACACTGGGGACTACTAGAGTGGGAAGGGAGGGAGGGGGCAAAGGCTGAAAAACTAACTCTTGAGTGTTATGCTCATTACTTGGGTGAAGGCATCATTCATACCTCAAACCTAAGCATCACACAGTATACCCAGGTAACAAATTTGTGCATGTAGCGCCTGAATCTAAAGTAAAAGTTGAAAAAAAAAACAAACAAGTAAAATAAAAATAAATAAATTAATTAAATAACCACACAGAGGAAAAAAATGGAGAAAAATAAATAAAATTAGAAACTAGTTCCTTAAAAAGATCAATAAAATGTATAAACCTTTAGCCAGACTGATTAAAAATCAAACAAAAAAAAAAATGAGAGCACTTGAATGTCTTAAAGGAAGGAATGCAGTCTAGCCTTTCAGATGCCCTAATTGTAAAGTGTCCCCTAAGACACATTTATGCAAAAGTATGTGATTATTCAAAATCCTTTTCAAAATCAATTCCCATCCATCTCATCTTTTGGGGGCTGGAAAACCATTCCTTTATTAACAACTTTGGAATTTTTTGATCCCAGATATGGAGATGGAACAAGAACCTGCAGTTCCTTGTTAGGCCATACAATGGATCAGTGATCTAGTGCATTATGGGCAAATCATTGTCAAATGGACCGTCTCACTATGAAGTTAGCCACTGGATAAAGTCAGTCATAGGCAGAGAAACAAAAAAAGACAAATCAAGCTCTGGATCCAGGCAGACCCTATGTCTATAAGCAACTGCATGATCTGCACTGTATTTGACAGATGAACTCCAGTTCACTGATTGATGCAACTTATCCTACCTGGAAAGCAAGAAGTAAGACTAAAGATGTATAATCAGTTTAAGGAAGGAGAGAAGACATTCATAAAACATGTCTTCAGATTATTTTACTGTATTGTAAAATGTGATTGGGATTAGGGGTGGAGTGGTTGTTTTTTAGTTCACATTCGTGTTTTTTTGCAACAACAAATACAAGGCCATGCATTTAGTAGGTGCTCAACAAAAAATCCAAAGTGATTGAAAAGTATTAGAAGGATCCGGAGTTACAAACAACGGAAAGAAGGAAAGAAAAAAGAGAATTTAAAACACTTCACTCTCCTAATAGACAAGCTGATTCATCAAAAGCAGGTAGATTCCCTAGTATCTTACAAAGAAGGATTGTGGCAGAGTTTTGCAAATAACCCACTTCTTTATGTTCTTTCCTCCAAAGAACATTAATAAAAGAATATCTGAAAATAGTCTTTTCACATTGACCTTCAGTTGTTCTAGATACCAAAAGCATACAGAATTGGTATCCCACCAACAGTGGGGCCCAGGCAGTGGAGAAAGTGTGGGGAAAAGTTTATCCCTTCAGTACCATCTCCAACTGAAGTGACTACTGCAGGCATCTCATTGAATGATTATTCTGACCCATTAATGTTTTGGACAGATGAAGGACTCTCTATAGTCCTAAATAAAGTTGTTGTAAGGAATTTCTTGCCCTCAGTCTAAAGCTTTTTAAGTCTTTTTTTCAGCAGATGAGCGGGAATATTTTAGGGATGTCTCTTCCCTTTCCTGGAACTTAGAGTGAAAACATTTTCTTGGAACTGCTACAAAGTGGCATGTTTGGTTTTAAAGAGTAGACACTTGGTCAACAGAAAGCCTTGGCTGGAAGTTTAGTCCTACCACTTCCTAGCTGTAAGACTTTGAGCAGCATTTATCTAATGTATGTAAGACTCCATTTCATTTGGCATAAAATGAGGATAATAATGGTACCTATCTTGTAGTGTTGTGAATGGCATTACAGAGATAGCATATGAAAAAGGTGGACTAGGTACAGGCTCTGAACAAGTGATGGTTTATTTCTTCCTTTCTTTATTGAGGGTACTTTTATCACATTTTTATCACCTAGCAGTATCTGTCAGGAATATTTGAGATGATTCTCAGGATTTATTGGCCTTTATTTAACAGACATAAGTAAAGTGGTAAACCATAAAAAGTCAGCATGGATTTAGGGCAGTAATGTTAACATAAAACATATATCTTAATACCACCCAAGAGTCAGAATTGTAAGATTAGGAATAATTACCAATGAGTTAATAGGAATGTGGTCTGTCTCTCTCTAGCTTCTTCCTCCTACTCTCTGTCTTAGTGTGCTCAGGCTGCTGTAACAAAACACTGTAAAGTGGATAACTTAAACAAAATACATTTATTTCTCACAGTTCTGTAGGCTGGGAAGTCCAAGTTCAAGGTGTCAGCAGACTCAGTTCTTGGTGAGAGGTCTGTTACTGGCTTGCAGATGGCTGCCTTCTTATTGTATTCTCACATGGAAAAGAGAGAGAAAGAGAGCTCTGGTCTTTTCCTCTTCTTATAGGGTTACTAATCCCATCATGGGGCCTCTATTCTCATGACGTCATCTAAGCGTAATGAGCCTCCAAAGGCAACGCCTTCTAATACCATCATATTGGTGGCTAGAGCTTTAATATATGAATTTTGGAGGACACAAAATTCAGTCCATAACATCTTCTCTTCTCCCTCATTATCCCACCTCTGCTTGCTCCTTCTCAATATTTGAGAATCCATTTAGTTAGCAAACACCATTGCTATAGGAAAGAAAAAGATAAACACAATTATATAGGCTAACAAGAGATTTTGCCATATATAAATAGCAGTCTTTTGTTTTATTTTTTATTTTATTTTATTTTTTTTTTTTGAGACAGAATCTTACTGTCACCCAGGGTGGAGTGCAGTGACACAATCATGGCTCACTGCAGCCTCAACCTCCTGGGCTCAATCCATCCTCCCACCTCAGCCTCCCACGTAGCTGGGGATACAGGTGTATGTCTAATTTTTGTATTTTTTGTAGAGACACTGTTTCTCCATGTTGCCCAGGCTGATCTCGAACTCCTGAACTCCAGCAATCCACCTGCCTTGGTCTCCCAAAATGCAGAGATTACAGGCATGAGCCATCGCACCCAGCTAAGTGGCAGCCATAATATATTACAAGACTCTAGACCTGTTGTCTATTTGCCAGTGGAAAAATGCATGCAAATCAAATATTCTAGAATCAAAATATTTGCTTTGCTATAATGGCTTACATCTAGTAAATCTACAAAGCAAGCTAGCAGAGGTATCTAGAAATGTATTTTTTAACTTGCTTATCCCGGAGGTTTTACCAAAACATTATATTACTTAAAGGGGCTACATATTTCAATTGTTGAACTGCCAGGTTTTACACTACAGGGAAGAGATCAGGTAACTTTTTCTATAAAGGGCCTGATAGTAAATATTTTGGGTTTTGTGGGCCATGCGGTCTTTGTCACAACTAATTAACTGTCCTGTCATAGAATCAAAAGTAGCCACAGCAAATATATAAGCATAGCTGTATTCCAATGAAACTCTATTTTTGACACAATCTTGAGTTTTATATAATATTGCATGTCCCAAAACATTATTTCTATTTTGATTTTTTAAAATCCATTTAAACATGTTAAAACCATTCTTAGCTCCTGAATCTTACAAAGACAGGTAGTAAGCTGGAACTGGCTAATGCCTACTCTACAGAACATACCATTCTAATTTAAGCTTCTGAAATTATTAAAGTGGATGCTGCCAAATACCATTCACATTCACTCATTCATGTCCCCTGGTTAGAAGAATGACCCCTGGTTAGAACTGACCTTGAATGATTTGTTGAGAAAATCAAGACATTGTTTTCCGATTAAAGATTGAAGACTAAGCAGACCAATGAAATTTGCTCCCTCCAAAAATCACACAAAAGAACTATGTATTTTAAAGCTATAAACCCATAGGGACAAAGATTCTGGCAGCGAGCTCATACACACACACACACACACACACACACACAACAGTGAAAAATGTTGAAGACAGAAAAATGTTGAAAGCAAAAAAATGGAGATCAGTAAGTGGTAACTAAATTAACAAATACAAGACAGCTTAATCCTAAGACTACTCGGGGAAAATGAATAACAACCCAACTTATGTGGTAGAGACCAAAAAGTCTACACAATTAATATACTCTGCTAAAGAAAAAAGTGAAAAGAGTAGGATTTTTTGAAAATCCATTAAAAAAAATTGATCTCTCTACATACCATCCCTTTATCCATCAGATTACTACAAATTTATTCTACAGAGGATCAGAATGCCAAAACGCTGGCAGCCAGGATTCTATCCTCAAAGCAAGAGACTGGAAGACTTGGAGAACTCAGTCCATTCAAGAGAAACCTTCTAACAAGACTGATAGCAAGAGGTCCTCCCAAAATGGCTCATCCTGATCATGCTACAGAAAACACCTAGTAGAAGTGCCAATGGTAAGTACAGACATTTTGCAATCTGCTTCTTAGTACTACAGTCTTGAAAAATGAGCAGTCTCTGACATATGAGGTGGAGACCAAAGATAAATAAAGCCACTTGAAAGAAAATAAAATTACAATGATAAAGAAACATCAAAAAATAATCATCAGTGTGAGTAGGAAGATGAGATATTAAGTTCATGAAATATGAACAGTTTTTTTTAAAGGGTACACTCAGGGAATGTAAAGAAATTCTTAGAAAATAAAAATACCAGAAAGTAGACTTCAGTAAAGGAATTGGACGGATTGGGGAGGACGAAAAACTATAAGAACATTAGAGGATAAATCTAACAGATCTGATATATGAAATAAAAGGAATTTTTTTAAAACTATAACCAAAAATTTGTCGAGGATAAATTATAAAAATAATATAGTTGCGGAAAATTTTCTGAAACTGAAGGACAAGTATTTTCTGATTTAAAAAGTCCACTGAGTTTCTAGAAAAATGGATTGACTGAAACAGATCCACACAAAGGGTAATTATTGGGAAATTTCAAAACTCTAAGAAAAAATGAAAATTCTATAAGCTTCCAAATGGAGGAAATATAAATTTAGTTACATAAGATCAGCAATCACAATGGCATCACAACCTCACAACTTACAAATGACTATGTAGCAAAGCTTTCAAAGCTACAGACAAAAATTATTTCAACTTCGAATTCTATGTTCAGATAATTTTTCAAGTAATGAGTGTAGAATAAAGACATCTTCAGATATTCAAGGGATCAAACATTATTCTGCCCATACACAATTTCTAGGAAGTTACTAGATTGTGTATTTCTTCAATGCAATGTAGTAAACAACAGGAGAATAGGACACAGGAAATAGGTGATCCAATATAAGAGAGAGCTACATAGAATCCAAAGGGTCATGGTCAGACGCCAAGGGGCAGCTGTGCAGCTGGCCCAGAGAGAAGTCCTCAGTCTAGGCTGCAGCAGGACAGAGAACTCCAGAGAAAAGTCTTTAAGAAGATGGCATTTTTAAAAATGCTTGATATGTTTTAACGTGAGAAAAAATTCACACAACTGAGTTGAGGGAAGTTTGGATTGAATTAGTACAAAGAATAATAAGCAAATGCATTAAGAAACTAGTAACTTCAGAGAAAATTAGAGTGATAAAAGTAATCAGATTAAGCCATATGACTAGTTGTGAATAGAATTTTTCCAATCACTAATAAACACCAAAGATGTATCCAGCAAAACCTATGAGATAATTAAATTTGGGGATTAGGGATAACAGGAATTGTTCATGTTTTTGGTAGGGAATGTAAGAGTATAAGAAAGCTAAATTCCCTTTATCCATACTGGGAAGTCAATAGATAGTACCTAAAAGTAAAAATTACCGATAGTGATTCAATCTGGTCATTTAGACATGGCGATAAATACCAAAAAAATTACCTGAAAGAATGGGGAAAGATGGTTTCTGAAGGAAAAGAAATGTTAAGGTAGTGGGAGTGTGATGGTGAACAACTGGTTTTTCACAAAAACCCTTGTCAATTGCTTATCTCTTTAAAAACCACACACAAATATAAATTTGAAGAAAATTAAAAATTAAGATTAAAGAAGAGAAACATTTAGATCTTTCCCATTGATTCTTTCATGAAGCCCTCCTGTGCAGGGCTGTGTCAGTCTTCTGTTTAGGCATATGTTTGCCTTGACCTCCTTAACCTTTATGAGCCAATATCATTTACTGTTCCAACTCTGTTAACTGCTAAGTCAAGAACCTAAATTTTTCTGGAATCACAGATTTGGGAATCACTGCATCCCAAATATTAGTTGAAGGGTATGATCTTGAAATAGCTGCTGATATTATCAAACCTTGGATTATGAATATTATATACATTTTAAAGTGGAAATTTGCTTTTACCACAAACATTGCCTTAGATAAATAATTTTAAAGTTGTTTTAAGGCATAAGAATCATTTGTTCAATAAAATCTGACAAAGAAGTCTATGTTATGAAACAGATAAAAGCTACATTTCTCTGACAGAAACTGGAGCATCACTGTCTGGTCCTTTCCACCGCTCACTCACAAGCCGTGATGGGGACCTGGGAGTAGGTTTAGAGATCTCAAACTCTATCTGTCTCCATGTAGCAAAATCCCACTCTTTCTATCATGACAGACTATTAAACAGCCAGTAATTCAGAGTTCACGATTTGTCTCCCTCCTGCTCATGCAAATGGTTTATAGAGAGCTGTGCTTCATCACATACTGAGAGGAAGTCTACGAAAAATATGGTTATGTTTACTCTAAGGATCTTATTGAGGATGTTAATAATAATATTCTATTTTTTATTTTTTATTTATTTATTTATTTTTGAGATGGAGTCTGTGTCTATTGCCCAAGCTGGAGTACAGTGGTGTGATCTCAGCCCACTGCAGCTTCCACCTCCCAGGTTCAAGCACTTCTCCTGCCTCAGCCTCCCAAGTATCTGGGATTACACATGGGAGCCATCATACCTGGCTAATTTTTGTATTTTTAGTAGAGACAGAGTGTCACCAGGTTAGCCAGGCTGGTCTTGAACTCCTGACCTCAAGTGATCCACCCACCTCAGCCTCCCAAAGTGCTGGGATTACAAGCGTGAACCACTGTGCCCAGCCAAAAATATATTCTTTCTCTAAATAGAATGTTGTCAGGTTTTAGAATCAAGATCAATCTGCTTCCCCTAAACAATTGGTTCACTTTAATTTGTAGGTAATTACTTCTTTGTACAATGTCCCATTTTATTTATCTTTGCCAATGATCTTATTGGAATGATGGGAAATAAATGAAATCTTAATAAGTTTTTCTTTGTATTCCTCCCTATAAGCTCTAAAAGCTTTTGGTACAAACATTCTCTTATTCCTCTTTAAATTCCTAAAGATAACCAGTGCCTAGTATACAGGATACAGCAAAATCTCAATAATTTGTAATTGAATGAACTAATAATTAAAAATATTGGAGCAAAAATACATCATGAAGGTTGTCCCCACAATAGAGCCTTCTTTTAATAAGTGTTACTAGGAGTTATAGCTTATGATTTTTTTGTTTGTTTGTTTTTGGTGCCTTTAAGCAAAAAGAGACATTTCCATGGAAGACTATAGGAAGAACCCTAAGTGCATGTTTTCTTTTCTTCTACTCAAGTTAGTGACACTCAAACCTGAGAAGGAAGGCTGGCCATATGTGGTAGACACTAAACTGATTCAGTTCAATTTTCAGAGCTTTCACTTCCTACCAAAATTTCAGGCTGTCTTTGGCATTAACTAACAGCAAATGTGACTGTCAGCTGAGAAGAAATTCCCCCAGTCTAAGTAGTTCACACCAGGAAATCTTGATTTAGAAAGATTGGAATGAAGTGACATTTTTATGCTGTAGTTAGGATCATTCTGCCTATTTGTAAATTGCATTCATTCATTCATGAAATCCAATTTATCCAAGAACAATAAACCGTCTGTCACACAGACTAGAAATATTCACGTAAGCATGAAAACCACTATCTCTCCCTTTACTCAAATTACATGACAATACTACTCAAGGTCAGAGAGCCAATGCAAACACTGACCATGAGAATGTACCTTCACAGAAATCAGAAATAAAGCTCCATTGAGTCTGTACATCTCTCCCTCTAGTCAGGTCAATTGAGGGTCACATATTAGCTTAGTGAGTATTGAAATAAAACAAGGGTGTTTAATGGAATGTGTCAGAGCTCGTGACTGAAATGTAATTGTTGCACCACAGTGACAATCATCTCATTGGGAATGTACAAACTTAAAGTCTATTTCAGCCTGCCTTGTTTGCATTATCTACAACCCACATGTCCCTCTTCACTTGTGTTCCTGTTCCTCTCCTGTGGGGAATGTATGGTATTAGAAGTGGCTGTGATTGAGAGGTTAAGCGCGAGGGGAGTTGTGGCAGTGAGGAGAAAAAAGACATGGCTAGTATTATCCTCATTTTACAGGTAAGGAAACTGATGTACAGAAAGGTTAAGTAACTTGCTCAGGTCACTTCTCTAGTGTAAGTGACAAATTTGGGGGCGACTGCAGACTCTCTGCTCTTACTGTCCTGTGATATTGTACCCTTAGTGGATATGTAATGATGAAGCATCTTTACCTGAATGCTGCTAACCCCAGCCCCTTGGCCCCCATCTATTACAACACTTCGTGTCACTATATAATGACATCCACATCCTCAGCGCTGTTCAATCGCACCGCATTGTCTCACCATATGTTTTGGATTTATTTATTTATTTTTAATAGAGGTAGCGTCTCACTCTGTTGCCCAGGCTGCTCTCAAACTCCTGGGCTTAAGCAATCTGCCCACCGCGGTCTCACGAAGTGCTGAGATTACAGGTGTCAGCCGCCGCCTGGGCTCCGGGGAAAATTAGAGTGCGGGCAAGCGGCCACGCCGTGTGTTTTTTGTTATCAGGAGGTTTATAGCTAAATAACCATCAAAAGTATCTTCAAACAGTGTTTGGCATCTGTTTCAAAAGATTCAGTTCTTTCCAAAATCGTTCTAGTTGTGAAGTTTGAGAATTTGTTCATCATAATAACACCTCTTTATTGCCTATTTTCTTATTCTCTTTGGCTGAATTATAATCATTAGTATTAAATCATACCCAGATTTGGTAATGGACTTGAGATATATTATTTAAAGTTAGGCAGCACGGAAAACAGAGACAGAAAACTTGGATTCTTGCTCAACTCTGGTTCTGAGTAATCTTGGAGAAGTAAGTTAACCCTCCAGCAGCCCATAAGGCACATTCCAAGGCTTCTAACACTAACAGTGAGTGGATGAAATAGAGAGGGTCTGGCCCCTGCCTGCCTCTGTAACCTCAACCAATATCACTCCTCCCCACCAAATCCCCAGATTCCTACCCTTTAGGAACTTTGGGTTCCTTGCTGTTACTCAAATTTGCCAAATTCATTTCTGACTCGGTGCCTTTGTGCTTGCTTTTCCCTCTGCCTGGAGGTCTCTTTCCCCAGGAACTTTGATGAATGACTCCTGCACAGGGTTCTCTGCTTACATATGCCCTCCTCAATGTGGCCTTTCCTGGTCTCCTGATCTAAAGCAGCATCTGACACCCACCACTCTCTCTCCTTACCCTGTTCTGTGTTTTACCTCCACACTTATTGATAAAAACTTATCTTTTTTTTTTTTTTTCTGAGACAGAGTTTCACTCTTGTTGCCCAGGCTGGAGGGCAATGGCACGATCTCGGCTCACTGCAACCTCCACCTCCGGGTTCAAGCGATTCTCCTGCCTCAGCCTCCCGAGTAGCTGGGATTACAGACGCCCAGCTAGTTTTGTATTTTTAGTAGAGACGTGGTTTTGCCATGTTGGTCAGGCTGGTCTCGAAGTCCTGACCTGAAGTGATCTACCCGCCTTGGCCTCCCAAACATATCTTACTAATTTAATTGTTTACTTATTTATGATCCATCTCCACTAATAGTCATGAGGATAAACTGTCTGATTCATTGCTGCAACAGTGACTGGAATTTTGTAATTGCTCCAAAATCTTTTGTTGGATGAACTTTGAAGAATTAGTATGTTTCTCTGAAAATGACAAATCTTTGGAACCCTTATCCTTAGAGCCCACACCCAAAATCCCATTCTGGAATTATTCTCTATGATACCAGAAATTAAATACTTTCTGCCAGGATAAAGTTTAAAAATTTTCCTTGAAAGAATCTTGTCATTTTCTAACGGTATAATGAGGCACTAATTATGTAGGCGTTTTGTCTTCCTATGTCATATTAACAACTAATTTGCCCCAAAGATAAAAAGAAAAAAAATCATGATAGCAATCTTTTGTATTTCTATCTTGTGTAAATTATTAGTATAGACATGTATAGATGGTATCCCATGTCTTTCTCATAATGATGTGTAAGGCAAATTCAGATAAATTAAGTAACTTGCCTGAGGGCACTAAGCTAATATGTGTGAGATCCCGTGTATTAAGTGTGAAAGCCCTTGTGTTTTTTGCCCCACTCTTTGGTGATGTCTGATATCTTGTGGGTATGGTAACCAAATCACCCGTCGTCAAAAGTAAGGATGTTTCCAAATGCTCATACGCAGGAGAATAGATAGATGGTATGTGTATTTATAAACTGGAATGCTACATAGAAGTAAAGAGGAACAAGCCACTGCTACACATAACAAAATAGATGAATCTCACAGGTATATTAAATGAAAGAAACCAGGTCTGAAAGAAACCAGGTCTAAATGACTCCGCACTGAGTGAATCAACAATACACAAAGTAAAATACGATGATGAAAGTCAGAAGTTTGGCTATTTCTGAGTCAGAAAAGAGACACAGGGAACCTCATTGGCACTGGAAATATTCTGTCTTAATGTGTACACATGTGCCTTTGTAAATAGGTAAAAATCTAAAGATGGACACTTAGATTTGTCTACTTTACTGTGAATATATTCTACTTTAATAGAGAATCAAAATTGAAACAAGTAGTTAAAACCTAACAAGTCAAGGTATTTGTAGAAGCAATGGGATAGAGTTGTTGAAATTAGGATGGCCTGGGAAATTCAGGAGATGTGTGGCTGTATTTATGGAAAATCTGGCAGACAGTCTAGATTGGAGTTCACAAGTGTCTCAGTGGCTGACAGCTGACAGGAAGATGGAACTAACCTCTGCCATCTGTCTGAAACCACGTCAAAAAAAAAAAAAAAAGCAAAGCCATATAAAAATTTAGAGAAGTGCTTTGTTTTTCCTTGTCATTTTGCTTCAGATCCATGCCTGGAATTGAATGAGGCACTTTCTTCTCAAATCTGGCTTTCCTCCTGGCCCTCCCACTTTCTCTCAAAGGGCGAGGAGAAAGAAGAAATGCCCATCAAGGTTGAATCATGTTTGGCGGAGAAATAAGCTTGTTTTACCACTGTTTGTCGTTGGAATTATCTTACATTAAAAAGATTACAGTGAAGACAGCAAGTCTTTTTCTTCTTTTAAATAACAAGTCATAAAAACGTCAAGCCATTTATGCATGGAAATATCCAAGAGACCAAAAGAGATGTATCAGACCAAAAAAAAAAAAAAAAGAAAGAAAACCCAGAAAAGAAAAACACTACATGAGAAAGAACTGGAGGTCTAAATTCTTTAGGAAGAGAGTACATGTGACTATGGCAGGGTGGAGGTGGGGAGGGACAGTCACCCTGAAAATGACTTCAGGGTCTTAGGAGACAAATTCCAGATAGGCAACCTCCTCGAAAAGCTTAGATAAATGACATTTCTGCTAATACCAAATCAAAAGAAAAGATCAGTTTCCCCAGTGAATGAGGCTGAGCGAATCATACATCTGGGCGCTTTGGCATGCCTAGTAAATGAAATCATCCAGAGAGTCTAAAGAGAGTTATGTCTCTGCGGCTGAGGCTTGTTTATGGAAAAATGAGTTTCGGGGCTTGGCTTTGCTTAGGCACAGAGCATTCTGAGCTGCGGGTACATTGGTTATTCTTTACAAAGTAGTTCTTGTCCTCAAGAGCAAGTGTCTTGATTTCAGGCCTCTGCGGGAACTCAAAGGTTGGGCCTATCAGTTTTCTTCATTTCCTGTGGGCTAGGCCACCACCCCTGTCACAAAAAGCAGCTTTTAAAACTACACCCTCAGGTCACTTGAATGCTGGTGCCTCATCCGAATAAGGAAGCCAAGAAACACACGAAGTGTATATGGGCTGGAAACACAAAAATGTAGCAAGAAACGATGTGGCTATTTTACAGCATAACTAGCCTCATTCATACTCCTCTCCACACACGTAGACGTCCCCGTAAAAGTTGAGTTGCCTCTCCTTTCTTAGAGGTAGACTGAGCTTTTAAGACTCAGAGACCACAGGACAGATTACTTTCCAAGCTTGGTGCTGTGGAAGTTCCTATTCCCATATTATTCTCCAGCAGAAAAAAAACAAATTACTTATTGCCATTTTCTTCATTCATCAAGAGCATTGTGTAAAACTAGAACAAGATGACATAACACTTGATAAGAGCCTTTAATTATGTTTCTTTGTCCCAAGTCTCTGTGGAGAGGTTAGCATTTCCAGAATAAACTTGACGTGATACTGGGGGATTTGAACTCTTGTTAATATTTGAGAGAACAAAAGAAAGAACTAAAATTGTATCAGGAATAATGAGAGAAGACATAGTAGGCAGGATTTAGAGTTGTCTATCAGCATGTTTTATGATTTGTGGCCCCTTTTTTCCTTCTTGGAAAACTTTTCTACTTTCTGTAAAGTATGCACAGTGAAAGCAACTCTAAGGAGACTTCCATTGGTCTATGCCCATTTCTTTAGTCTCCTTAGGTTTGGAAATAACAGCAAATATTTTTAGGGATGGAAATAAGAAAGAGGGGTGGAAGAGTTTGCATTGTAGCCATGGAGAGGCTATCAGTAAGGATCACTACTGCTATGGGTGTATTTTGCTGATCTTTATTTTTTATTTATTTATGTTTTTGAGATGGAGTCTTGCTCTGTCCCCCAGGCTGGAGTGCAGTGGCGTGATCTCGACTCACTGCAACCTCTGCCTCCTGGGTTCAAGTGATTCTCCTGCCTCAGCCTCCAAGTAGCTGGGATTATAGTCTTACATGCCACCATGCCTGGCTAATTTTTGTATTTTTAGTAGAGATGGGATTTCACCATGTTCGCCAGACTGGTCTCGAACTCCTGACCTCAGGAGATCCACCCACCTCGGGCTCCCAAAGTGCTGGGATTACAGGTGTGAGCCACTGCGCCCGGCCTGACCTTTCTCTGTTACACTCACCCAGTAATTTATTGGATCACCAAAAGAGAGGACATGTTTGAGAAGGGGTATAGTTCTCCCTTCCTCTGCTTTAAAACACATGAGGGTATGCAAGTAAGTAAACATTTCTCTTGTCCAATAAGGTTCACAGTGTTTGCAGACCCAATGAGCCCTAGCTAGCAGTTGTAGATGACAAAGCTTATTAGGCTCATCCAAGTTTCCTACATGAACTCCAGCTCCTCTCCATTCCATCCTTCATTCACTTCACAGATATCTTACTATCATTACAAGAACCCTCTTTGCAGTTCTTGAAGCACTGTGGGGTTCCAGAGTTTCCTAAAGAAGGCAAATGTAGCTAATTATAATTAGGAAAATGTTAGCATCCTTGAGACACCAGTAAGGTATATGGAGCACAGGCAATATGGTGTACATGGAACAATTCTGCCTGGGTTCAAAGCCCAGCTCTGCCTCTGTGCAGCTGTGTCACCTTGCATTTTGTGAGCAATCAAAGACATTATTTAAACAAAGCAGGCGCCCCAGGGCTAACCCGTAGAAGATGTAGGAAATATTCATTTTCTTCCTTCTTTTCCTTCCTTTTCCTCCCAACTTTGTGAAATTACCTGGAACTTCAACTCAGGAAGAACGGGTGCCCAAAGGGCATTCTGTCTTGTGTTCCCATGTTCTAACACTGTCAATGGAGGCTGCCTCTCACCACAGTCAGAGAGGACAAAGGGAGAGAACACAAGGGCAGGCTTTCCAGGCTACACAATGTACTTCGCTCCTGGATATGTCTATTGAAAGTTGGCAGGAGACAGCAGAGTGGTGTCCTGGAGGTCAGTCTCAGATGGCTGTCTCATAGAGATGTGTCTTAGAGGATTCTTCTAGCTGGCAGCTGCAGTTGGTTCCAAATAAATCTGGCTTACACAGAGGTGCAAGCAGCTCACAAGAGGAATAGAAATGAAATAAAATGACCTCCAGGGCACATGGGAGAGGAAGCCAGAGTGTGTGCTGCTTCCAGCCCTGTGCGCTTTGTACTCAGGAGTATGGCAACAGGGTGGAGGAAGGTAAAATCCAGAATTGGAGGAGTCGGGCCAGGGTTGCCCCTGTGCTGAACTGTGGCTCTGTATTTCCCTAGGGGCCTGTATGAGGGCACGAGGGACATGATCCTGCTCCGAGAAATGAAAAAAAAATGGAATAGAAGTAGAAGAGCCCCAAGATACTCTGCCATTTATTTTGTGCTCTTGAGTAATTTGAGGGCTCTGAACTTTCTCCATTGTAGCTCAAAAGGTTTTAATTAGATATTCTGAGATCCCGTTTTGCTCTTATTTTCTGGAATTCCATGATGCCAAATCTCTGTGTCCCTTATACTAATGAGGAAATGATATCTTATGGATGAGCAAATGTCCTATTTAACAGTTACTATCAGTTGCATAAATAGCTTCTTAATAATTTTTAAACAATTAGATTCATCTTACATCCACCCTAAAGGATAGTGATCTTAATTTAACACATTTGATGAAGCTTGGCAGGTCTTGAGGAAGTATTTCAGATTTTACTTTTGGACACATGAGAGTTGAGAGCCATGAATGAGGAAAAAGACAGGTTTTCATGGAAACCCCAGCTCTGCTCCTTCCTCACCACGTGAACTCCAGCAAGTCACTTCACTTCTCTGAGGCTGTGTTCGTCATCTGTAAAGTAAGAATCATAATAATCCATACCTCATAGTAATGCTGTAGGTTTAAATGAGAGAAAAATATACAGCATATAGAACATGACACATAGGAAGTATTCAGTAACTATTAACTGTTAATATCATTATCATTATCATTGCTGCAATCATTTTGTCCACCACCAATGCAGTCCCTGGAGAGTCCTAGTTCAGATATTTCTATGGAGATCTGGTAATAGCTCAGGCTTTTGCACCAGACCCTTGTATCTTCTTGTTCTATAACTTCTCACCTAAATATGCACCAGCTATCATCTCTATCCCAGGGAGTCCCACATTTGGATGTCCAGTCTAGAATTCTCTTAGGTTTCAGAGCTATATATGCAACTGATCTCTGGGATGTTCTACAGACAACTCAAAATCACAGTGTTCTAAAATTGAATTCATTTTCTCCTTGAATCATCTTTTTTCTTTTTTTTTTTGTTTTTTTTTTTTTGAGATGGAATTTCACTCTTGTTGCCCAGGCTAGAGTGCAATGGCGCAATCTCGGCTCACCACAAACTCCGCCTTCCAGGTTCAAGTGATTCTCCTGCCTCAGCCTCTGGAGTAGCTGGGATTGTAGGCATGTGCCACCATGCCTGGCTAATTTTGTATTTTTAGTAGAGATGGGGTTTCGCCATGTTGGGGAGGCTGGTCTCAAACTCCTGACCTCAGGTAATCCGCCTGCCTTGGCCTCCCAAAGTGCTGGGATTGCAGGAATGAATCACCACGTCCGGCCTGAATCATCTCTTCTTTGTTGTTTCCTATTCTGGTAAATGTCCTCACCATCAAACCCAGAACCTTAGAGTCACACTTGAATTCTCAGTTTCCCTGACTTTTTTCCTCTGCCCCAACACTAAATCGAGTCCTGTTCATTTGACCTTCTAAAGAACTCTTTCTTTCTAGTCTGTTCCAGGCCACTACTATCTCTCTCTCTCTTTTCTAAATTGCCCTAAGAACCTCCTAACTTATTTTTGTACCTCTAATCTTATCCTCCATGTAAAAGCAACAGTAATCTGTCTAAAATTCTTATAGTGATAATGTATTGCTCATTCTAATAACTTGTTAATGACCTCCCCTTGCTCATAGGGTAAAACCCTAGTTCCTTAACTTGGCTTTTGAAATGATTTGCACACCTCCACAGCCTGACCTCTGCCTCTGCACTCTAATCATTTACAACTTCCTTTGGCTATGAGAAATCCCCAGCTGCTCTCTTGCTTCCTAATCTCCAGGCAGGCTGTTCCCTCCTTTTGATGCAAAAGTTTCCATCCTTTTTGTTTTCTTTTTTGTTGTCGTTGTTTGTTTTGGTTTGGTTTTGTGTTTTGCACCAAGTAGCTCCTACTTATCCTCAGGTCTCGGCTTTGGTGTCATATTTTGGGAAGGCTTCCCTGTCCCTCAAATCTGGTAGAACTGCCACTCCTCTGATTCCCGTGGTACACATGGCCACTGATGGTACACACACCCCTTTGGATTACGTCTGTCTGTTTACTTCTTTGTCTCTGTACCAGACCGCCTACTCCATGAAGGCAGAACTCAAGTCTGTCTTGTCTGTCTTTGTGTCCCTCTGCCTGATGCTCATTAAGTATATGGAAGTTGAATAAAGATAGAAAATTTCTCTAGTTGTTTCCAAAGATTTTGAGGTCCATCTCCTTTTTACAGAGTCTTAGCGTCCCAGTGTTGTGTGGCTGCCATAGTCAAGTACTCCCGTTTGTGCCCAGGCGAAAAAGAGAAGAAAAGAACTGTACGGAGGCAGGAGACCCCACACTTTTGGAACAGTCTACTCTAGCAATGCCTCCTTCTCCCCTCCCAAAAGACTGAAAAATCTAGTAGGGTTTAAAGCCCAAACTTAAACGACATTGAACTATGTCCTGTAAGCCACCAATTCAGATACTAGAGGGGTCAAGGATATGTGGAATACTTTCTGGAAGGAATAGAGATGTCATAAGACTTATAGAGTTGAGGAAATGAGTATTTTTCTAGGAAATTTGAGAATTCTGGAAGAGATTCTTGAGTTTCCTGTTGTTCCTCTTCCTTGTCACCTCCTCCCTGGCTTCATACCCTCAGCTGTATATGTGGCTATGGCCCACCAATAAACATACTGGAGAAGTCTTGCCATAGAAACTCGCCAAGAGAGCACTTCCACTCCTCCCCTTGGGTCCCTGCTCTAAGTCTTTAGATCTTTGCTCTTCTGGTTTTGTCACCTAGCTTCTCACAATTATTTAGACCAAAAACTCCCTAGAAGCAGGATTCGAGATGGAAATTCTTATGCACGTGATCTATTGAGGGAGTACTTCCAAGTGAAACCTATAAGAAAGTGAGAGAAATAGGACAGAGAAGGGAAAAAAGTCTAGGTAAAGATGTAGTTTCAGATGAAATCTCTCTTTATTCTTCATCCTTACCCTCTGGAGGGTAAACTGTACTACAGAGCCTTCCCTATCTTAAGATGAAGAAATGAGTCCTGTGCTGGTGAGTCATTGGATCAGAGCTGCCCCAGGTGGGAACAGAAGGCGTCAGGACATCAACTCCTGACACTACTGGACTAGGCAGCTCCTGTTGCCAAAGAACACTTCCCTGGATGAGACTGCAGATGTGAGATGTTAGCAAAAGCACCCACAGCTGCTGGTAAAAGGTGAGCAGAGATTTGGCTGGGACTATAGGTCCTTTGTTTTCTGCTGGCAACTCATTATGACCTTCTTCAGCTGCAAGTCCTGGACCAGTGTGTTATTTCTGGAAACCTCTGGTCAGTCCAGCAGCCTCTTCTCCTTCACGCTCCACCCCAACCTTCCATATTCCCTGATACTATAGATCTTCGTGAGTGCTAAAATCATGATTCATGACACAACTATGTTCCTTGTCAGAAGCAAGGTGGGAGAAACAGATTAAGATGTTGCCATTACCACTCCCAGCTAGAACCACAAAGCAGAGACATTGCTAGGTATTTGTATGGCACAAAGAGCTATGCCTGACAGCAGTAAAAGAGTCAGTTTTTATTAATGGGAGGGAGAAACTTGGTTATGCCCTTCATGAGGGTCTTAACGTTGGGAAGAGTGATTGTGTATCCTTATGGAATGGAGAACAGTGGTCTCTGAGCACCTGCTCAGACCAGGTGACTAGTTCCTCATGACTCAATAGGTAAATGAGATGAACTTTGTATAACCTTTCATGCATACTATTAATGTGATAGTGTGGTAAATGGGTGGGGCTATCACCAGACAAATTTTGTTTTACATTCTAGTTTCATAGCTCATCAACTGTTAGAGCTTGGGCAAGTTACTCACCTTTTGGAGACTCATTTATAAAACAGAGAGAGTACTTACATTGCAAAGTTGTTATGAAACTAAACACCACCTGGCGCATAGTAGGAACTCAACAAATGAAAGCCATCATTCTGAGATTATTTCCTAAAAACTAGAGGGTGATGGGTGTTCAAGTGGGTACTGAAGTTGGAGTGGCAGAGAGAGAGACAGGGTTGGGGGAGAATAGGTGCACTAGTGCTCAGTTACTGTTGTTCTGTTTAAACACCTATTACCTTATGAAATGCAACAATTTTTACATGAAACATTATGATTATTTATACTTTAAACAACCAGAGACCAAGAAATAGTTTGTTGTTTTCTTTCTCTGTAGAGATCGGTTGATGAATATTGATGACACTCTTTCCTCCATCCTTGCAAAGCTACAGAGAAACCCACTAATGCAAATTCTAGGTTGAGGCAGTATCTGAGGTTCTTGTTGATCCCATTTCCCATCCACCTAGCTCTTTCCAAAAAAGGCTATTCCAACATGGAAAACAGAGGAAAATATCAGCTCCTTACAAAGCAGAATCAGTCCTACCTCCTCTGGATTCTGGGGAATGGACTCAGGTCTTGGGTCTCTACATAAACCCCCAAATGCCAAGACATCTAGCTGTCTGCCCTTCAGTTATGATTCATCATAAGACTGACAGACATCCAGTCAATGTTTTTCTACAAACGACCCAGAATCTTCCTCATTCTTTCAGTAGGTAGTTTCTACTTCCTTAGTGACTTTTTGTGTGTGTCATTTGAAAACTGGTATTTGTGCCATATGTCACACCAAAATCTCTCTGCTTGCCTGCATTGAGTATATATTTGCTGACAGTCTTGGGGTTAATAAAAAAAGAACACCTGTTCTTAGGTAAAATGGCCCCCAAGAACTCTGCTTTCATGTCATCGCATTTTCTTTCTTTCTTTCTTTCTTTCTTTCTTTCTTTCTTTTTTACAGACTCTAGCTCTGTCACCCAGGCTGGAGTGCAGTAGTGTGATCTTGGCTCACTACAAGCTCTGCCTCCCGGGTTCATGCCGTTCTCCTGCCTCAGCCTACTGAGTAGCTGGGACTACAGGAGCCCGCCCCCACTCCCGGCTAATTTTTTTTTTTTTTTTTTGTATTTTTAGTAGAGACAGGATTTCACCACGTTAGCCAGGATGGTCTCGATCTCCTGCCCACCTCTGCCTCCCCATGTCATCCCATTTTCTAAGCTGTTGAGTCCCTGATTCTGTGAATATAAACTATGTTATACCTCTCTGATTCTGAAAGTGTAAATTAGAATATGAGACAGTGTTTGCCAACTATAGGATCTTCTGATACAGATGCTGATTCATTCGCTCTTTTTGTAATGGTTGCCATATTTACCCTCGTTTATGATAGTTTTATTATATAATAACTTAGAAAGAAAAAGATTGTTTACTGTGGTCTCAGAACTATTCTCAGCAATTTTCATGGACTTACCTCCTTCGGTTCTCAAAACAAAACTATGAGGTAGAAAGCTACTATTATACCTGTTTTACAGCTGATAAAGCTATGGTGTAGAGGATTAAATAACTTGCCCAAAGTCAAACGGTGAAAAGGGGAGCTGGTATTTGATTATGGGGCCAACTGATTCTGGCACATACATTCTTAACACTTGTACCTTACAGAGTGTCAATTGTGAGTGAATTCTGTTAACTTTCTCTTCAAAGGCAAGAACACTCTCCAACTCTAATTGTTTGAGACATACACTTTTTTTTTTTTTTTTGAGATGGAGTCTTACTCTGTAGCCCAGGCTGGAGTGCAGTAGTGTGATCTTGGCTCACTACAAGCTCTGCCTCCCGGGTTCATGCCGTTCTCTTGTTGTTTTCTTTCTCTGTAGAGATCGGTTGATGAATATTGATGACACTCTTTCCTCCATCCTTGCAAAGCTACAGAGAAACCCACTAATGCAA
>NW_012098876.1:2553339-2572072 GCF_000951045.1 Mandrillus leucophaeus | reverse complement strand
AGGCTGGAGTGCATGGTGCAATCTTGGCTCACGGTAATCTCTGCCTCCCAGGTTCAAGCAATTCTGTCATCTCGGCCTCCCGAGTAGCTGGGATTACAGGCGTATGCCACCATGCCTGGCTAATTTTTGTATTTTTTTTAGTAGAGGTGGCCATGTTGGCCAGGCTGGTCTCAAACTCCTGACCCCAGACATACACTGTCTAAAAGTTAAATGAACTAAATTCCAATCAACTTTAGACATGTGGTATGACAGGGCAGCTGAGCTATGTAAATAAAGTATTGTGAGTTACATTTATTTGAGCACCTACTATGTTAGTCTGTTAGCACTGCCATAACAAAATATCATCCACTGGGTGGCTTAAACAACCGAAATTTGCTTTCCTGTGGTTCTGGAGGCTAGAAGTCTGAAAACAGGTGCTGGCAAAATGCATTTTTTCTGAGGCCTTTGTCCTTGGCTTACAGATATCCCCTTCTTGCTGTGCATTTGCGTGGTGGCTAATCTCCTTTACTTATGAGAATACAAATCATATTAAATTAAGGCCTACACTAATGATCCTATTTTAATTGGTTACGTTTCTAAAGACCCTATCTCCAAATATAATCACATTCAGAAGTACTAGGGATTAGGACTTCAACATTTTAATATTTGAGATATACCATTTAGCCCATAACACCTACTAAATACTTGGCACTACAATGACATTTTGGAAAATAACTTACAAAAGTGAATGAATCAGGCTTACTTCCTCTCTGCAAGGGATCTACAAGTTTCTACATAACAATATTATGGGGAATAAGGTGAGATTTGGCACTTAAGAAATACAGAATAAAGTTCAGTAGGCATTCAGGAAAATGAGAGGTGACTTACTGTTCAGAGAGTAGGTCAAAACATGCTTCACGGTAAATATAGCATTTGAGAAAGTTTCTATGCAGGATTTGATCTGAGGTTAAAAAAAAAAAAAAAAAAAGGCAAACGTAGATAATTTTTGTCCATGATAGTCTAAATTCAAAGAAACAATGGGATAGCACACTGCTTATTCATGATTTTTGTTCCTTTTTTTTTTTTTTTTTTTTTTTATTTTTGGTCTTTCAGTAACCATTTCCTCAACCCTTCTGATTGGAGGTCAGTTATTGGAGCTCACAGTTTCAAAGGAAATATGATAAGATGCGGGAAGATGGCTGTTAGATCTTAGGTGACTACAGTGGATGGATTCTTACTCATATCTCTCATCACATTTGACCCCTCCCCAAACATTTCAAGTTGTGCCACCAGTCATTTAACTGATAGAGGGTAATAAGTCTCACCTAGATCCAGTGAGGATCTTGAGTCATGAACAGGTCACAAAGGTTAATAAATAGGCCTTTCAGTCATATCACACATTGTGCTTTTCAAAGTATTTTGCCATATTTGATTCTCATGACAATGACACTGTGAAAGAAATGTTTAATAATAATGTGATGGGGTTTTTTTGCACTACTTGCCTTATCAGATCAATTCTCCAGTCTTTTCTGTCCTGTTTCTTTCCTCTGTGTTGTTCAAAGCCTCGCTGTTGTTCAAAGGCTTCTTACTGGGTTTTGTAGCATCTCTTCAAGATTATTCCACTTCACAGATGAACTCCTAGACACATACAACCTACCATGAATGAACCATGAAGATATCCAAAATCTCACCAAATCAATAACAAGTGAAGAGATTGAAGCTACAATATAAAGTTTCCCATCAAAGAAAAACCCAGGATCTGAAGGATTCATTGACACATTCTACCAAACATTTAAAGAAGAACTAATGCCAATTCTACTTAAATGCTTCAAAAATATTGAAGAAAAGAGAATACTTCGAACGCATTCTTTGAGGCCAGCATTACCCTGATACCAAAACCAGACAAGAACGCAAGAAAAAAAGAAAACCACAAGCCAATATTACTGATGAACATAGATGCAAAAATCCTCGACAAAATGCTAGCAAACCAAATTCAGCAATACATTAAAAAGATCGTTCATCGCAGTCAATGAGAACCATCCAAGGATAGTTCAACACATGCAAATCAATAAACACAATACATCACACTAACAGAATCAAGAACAAAATCAATGACTGTTTTAGGAGATGCCAAGAAAGCATTTGATAAAATTCAACATTCCTTTTTTATAAAAATGCTCATCAAAATGCATATAGAAGGAATATGCCTCCAAATAATAAAGGCCATATATTACAAACCCATGGTTAACATCATACTGAATGAGCAAAAATTGAAGGCCTTTCCTCTGGAACAATTCTGGAAAAAGACAAAGATGCCCACTTTTGCTGCTATTATTCAACATAATACTAGAAGTCCTGGTGAGAGCACTAGGCAAGAGAAATAAAAAGAAAATATCCATGTTGGAAGGGAAGAAGTCAAATTAGCCTTGCTCTCAGACAACATGATTTTATCCTCAGAAAAACCTCAGACTCCACCAAAAAAAAAAAAAAAAAAAAACTCTAAGAACTGAACAGAACACAAAATCAATATACAAAAATCAGTAGCATTTATATACACCAACAGCAAACAATATGAAAAGTACCTCAGGAAAGCAATTCCATTTAAAATAGCTTCAAGAATATTAATATAAAATACTTAGGAATCAACATAACCAAAGAAGTGAAAGATTTATACAAGGAAAACTAACACTAATGAAAGAATAGGAGAGGACACATGAAAGAATGAAAAGATATTATATGTTAAAGGATTTAAAGAATCAATATTCTTAAAATGGCAATACTACCCAAAGCAATTTATAGATTCAATGCAATCTCTATCAAAATACCAATAACAATCTTCACAAATACAGAAAAATAATCCTAAAATTTATACAGAACCAAAAAAGTCCCCAGATAGCAAAAGTTAACTTGAGGGGAAAAAAAAAAAAAGCTGGAGGCATCATACTACCTGACTTCAAAATTTACTACAAAGCTGTTGTAACCAAAACAGCATGGTAGTGGCATAAACACAGACACAAAGCAATGGAACAAAATAGAAAACCCAGTTATAAATACATGTATTTATAACCAACTCATCTCCAACAAAGGCACCAACAACATACAATGGAGAAACAACAGTCTGTTCCATAAATGTTGTTGTGAAAACTGTATAATTATATGCAGAAAAATGAAACTAGGTCCCTATCTCTTACCATAAACAAAAATAAAATAAAAATGGATTAAAGAATCTAAGACCTGAAACTATGAAACTACTAGAAAAAAAACTGGGGAAATGCTTCAGGACATTGATGTAGGCAAAGATTTCTTTTGTGTAAGAATTCAAAAGCACAGGCAACCAAACCAAAAATAGACAATTGGTATTATATCCATATAAAAAGCCTCTGCACAGTGAAGGAAACAATCAACAAAGTGAAGAAACATCCACAGAATGGGGGCAAATATTTGCAAACCATCTATCTGGCAAAATATTAATAACAAGAATATATAAGGACCTCAAACAACTCAATAGCAAAAAAACACAAATAATCCAATTTAAAATGGGCAAAAGATCTGAACAGATATTTCTCAAAAGAAAAGTACAAATGGCCAATAAGTATATAAAAAAATGCTCAGCATCACTAATCATCAGCAAAATGCAGATCAAAGCCACAATAAGGTATCATTTCACTCAAGTTAAAATGGCTTGTGTGAAAAAGACAGAGAGTAATAGATGCTGGCAAGGATGTGGAGAAATAGGAACCCCCATACAGTGTTGCTGGGCATGTAAATTAGTACGGCCACTATGGGGAACAGTATGAAGTCTCCTCAAAAAACTAAAAATAGAACTATCATATGGTCCAGCATCCCATTTCTGTGTATATAACCAAAAAAAAAAAAAAAAAAGGAAACTAATGGATCCCAAGGAGCTATCTACACTTCCACGTTTATTGCAGCACTATTCACAATAGCCAAAATATGGAATCAATCTAAGCACCCATCGACAAATGAATGGATAAAAAATATGTGGCATATATACACAATGGAATATTTTTCAGCCATAAAAAATAATGAAATCCTGTCATTTGCAGCAACCTGGACAGAACTGGGGCCATTATATTAAGTGAAATAAGCCAAGCACAGAAAGACAAGCATCACACTCATATGCAGATGCTAAAAAACTAGATCTCATGAAAATAGAGAGTAGACTGTTTGTTACCAGAGGCCTGGAAGAGGAGACGAGAGAGGCTGAGAGAAAAGGAAAATCCACTGACTAGATGTATTATCTTTTTTTAAATTTTTAAAATTCCTTAATTTTTATTTCAATAGCTTTTGGGGTACAAACTTTTTTTCACCTACATATATAGGTGAATTCTGATATTTCATTTCACTTGACCCTGAAGTAGAATACATTGTACCTAACACAGTGTTTTTTATCCCTCTTCTCTCTCCCATCCGCCCCATTCTGAGTCTCTGAAGTTTATTATATCACTCTGTGTGTCTTTGATTACTCATAGCTTAGCTTCTGCTTATAAGTGAGAACATATAGTTTTTGGTTTTCCACTCCTGTGTTACTTCACATAGAATAATGGCCTCCAGCGCCATCTAAGTTATGGCAAAATACATTATTTCATTCTTTTTAATGGCCAAGGAGTATTTCATGGCGTCCATATATCTATATACATATATATGATCTCTAACTATCATATATGTCATATATCTATATACATATATATGATATCTATCTATCATATATATGATATATCTGTCTATATACATATATGATATATGTCTATATACATATACATTATATATATCTATATACATATATATTATACACATATATACATATATGAGATATATACACATATATGATATATATAATATCACATTTTCTTATCCACTCATTAGTTGATGGGCACTTAGGTTGGTTCCACATCTTTGCAATTGTGACTTGTCTTGCCATCAACATACATGCACAAGTGTCTTTTCCATAAAATGACTTCTTTCCCTTTGGGTAGATAGCCAGCAGTGGGATTGCTGAATCCAATGGTAGATCTACTTTTATCTCTTTAAGGAATCTCCATATTGTTTTCCATATAGGGTATGCTAATACACATTCCCACCAGCAGTGTATAAATGTTTCCTTTTCCCCAAATTCACACCAACATCTATGTTTTTTGACTTTTTAATAATGGCTATTCTTACAGGTATAAGGTGGTATCTCACTGTGGTTTTAATTTGCATTTCCCTGATGATTAGTGATGTTGAGCATTTTTTCCTTTGTTTTTTGGCCATTTATATATCTTTTTTTTTTCTAAGAGAGGATCTTGCTCTGTCGCCCAGGCTGGAGTGCGGTGGAGCAATCTTGGCTCACTGCAACCACCTCCTGGGTTCGAGCGATTCCCCTGCCTCAGTCTTCTGAGTACCTGGGACTACAGGTGCCCACCACCATACCCGGCTAATTTTTTGTATTTTTAGCAGAGACGGGGTTTCACCATGTTAGCCAGGATGGGTCTTGATCTCCTGACCTTGTGATCCTCCTGCCTCAGCCTCCCAAAGTGCTGGGATTACATGCGTGAGCCACTGCACGTGGCTTTGTGTATCTTCTTTTGAGAATTATCTATGCATGTCCTTTGCCCACTTTTTAATAGGATTATTTGGTATTTTTCTTGCTGTTTTTTTGAGTTCAGGCAGATATATTATCTTTCATTTAATTATTTATTTATCGTTGGATTTTGTAACGTTTTCAAATTTCATCATTAAAACCAAAGCCGTAAGAAAAAATGTTTCATTGCATTCCAGAAAATATAGAGCTGCTGCATTCTTTTTAATAGCTCCCTACTTTTGCACTCTGTGCATTTTTTGTAACTTAAGGGTTAGTAATCTTCAAAAGAAGAATGATATACTGAAGACCCCTTTTCCCTGAGGTTTTTGCAGTGGGGAGGCATTACAGAAGTGGAACATAGATCTGTATGCTAAGACATCGTTCTTTGCATTCCTAATTTGTTAAGCAATCTTCTAGATCATATTATATAATACTAACCTTCTGCTATGACAAATAATACAAAATGTTCATATTGTTCACTATTGCATGTATGTCACTTCTTACATAGAGAAGTATACTATTTCTAGAAATTGAGTCATCATGGGGTCAAACTGTATGCCATTTTTAATGCAAAAAACAAGCTTCTGATTTTTCTCCATAAAAGATCTAACTATTTACACTCCTATACAGCGATGTAAAAGACATGTGGAGTCAAACTATATTAATAAGAAAGATAAAAATTGTTACCTCGATGATTTTAATTTGAATTTATTTTATTACAAATAAAAATGCACATTTTATTATTATTTAAGAGTCACTTGTATTTCATTCATCTCTAAACTCTCAATTTTTGTCTATCAGGTTGCCCTTTTTCTATTCATTCATAGAAACTTGGTTATGTGCTGCAAAACACACACATTTACACAACACGTATATTAAGTTTTTATTTGTGCTTTGAAAATAGTGTTTTGTGACCTGTAATGTTTTACGTGTAGTTTAAGAGAATGCCATTCTTATACACATTTATTGCATACAGTACATTACTGTGGTTAAATACGTCCTTCCCTCCTATTTCCTTCCGCCCACCTCTTTCTTCACTCTTTCCACCAGCAGATACTGAAGAATTGCTAAATGACAAGCTTCCTAACCTCAAGTCTAGTCTCTTCTTTGCTATCTCAGATGGTGTAATACATCCTATTGCAACATTTTGGGAATGTGGAATGAGACAGCACCAAGAAAGATCCAGGCCAAGGTCTACAAGGGCAGTATCTGAGAGCTTCAGCATAAATGCACTACAAAATAATAGGTAAAATCATTGGAAACCAAAGTCACAGGAGGCAGTAATGTGATTCATAAAGTAAAAATCTTCAAACATTTATTTCAATCTTTCTTCATTTACAAACAATTCTTATCCCTCTCTTTCTCTGTTTCTCTCTGCCTCTGTGTGTCTCTCTCCCCTTCTCTCTCCTCTTGCTCCTGCTCTCTCTTTCTGTCTCCTTCCCTCCTTGCATTGTTTCAAATCTGACTTGAAGAACAGGAAATAATTAATTTTCAAGTTTTAAATCTTTCTCTTTAACCTGAGGCAAAACTTCATAATGTACATGTGAGTATATGAAGATTAAAATAACATCAAATGAAAATCAAGAAGGGGGGGCTATGAAGTCAAAAGTCATACTTGCCACGCACGAAGTGCATAAATAATTGTGTGCTAATGAATGTGGGGACTGTGAAAGGACATGTTTTTGAAATGTCTGGTCATTTTAAAAACAGTATTCTAGATTTTTTAAATAATCTGAAAAAACAGGTAATTTGGGAAGGCTACCTAAATATGTCACCCTAAATTATTTCCTGGTCACTTTTATTCTTTCCAAGTTTGTAGATGTGTTTCTGATTAAAGCTGGTTTCCTCATACAGACACACTCACACACACACACACAAATACACACACACACATATATATACACAAATATAATTAATCTGCGGAAAAACTAAGGCTGAAGTGAAATATGTACTATGAAAGTAATGCACACTTGGTGATGGCAGTGGTCAAAAAACGAGGATACCTCTAGAGTATGTTGTTATTGCTAAGAAACTTTTTTAGAAGGAGAAAGCCTACTTTTTTTTACTGTGTAGAGCAGTGGTCAGTAAAGGCTTTTGGTAAAGGGCCAGATAGTAAATATTTTCAGATTTAAAGACTCTGCCAAAAACAACCATAGATTATATGTAAATCAATGGGTATGGCAGTGTTTCAATAAAACATTATTTCATGAAACAGGTTGCAAGCTGGATTTAGCCTGTGGGTCATAATTTACCGGCCGCTGGTGTAGAAGGTAAGTACATTGTTTTGTGCGGGCGGTGGGGAGAAAGGGTCTTGCTCTGAGATCGGGTGCAGCAACCCAATCTCAACTCATTGCAACCTCCGCCTTGGGTTACAGCCATCGTCCCACCTCATTCTCTCAAATAGCTGGGACTACAGGCGCATGCTACCATGCCCAGCTAATTTTTGTATTTTTGCAGAGACAGAGTTTAGTCATCGCGCCCAGCTGCTAAATGATTATTTAAAAGATGTTTGTTTGCAATATATATCTATGCTGGATATTTTCTGTTTGACTCTCCGCATGCACTTGCCATCCTTCTCCATCCTGGTTTCTGCCGGGAAAGTTGGCTTATACGGACCCATCATTTGACAACCTAATTCCCTGGCTTCTGTTTGAGTTCAGCCAAGAGGAGACATTGTTTGAAACCCAGAAGGCCAAAGGACATTGGGGACAAGATGTAGTCTAGCTTCCTTCATGCTACGTTAACACAGGTTGCATATGTTCCTCTATAAAAGGTCACAGCTCTGGTCTGATGACCTTCTCTACAGCTACCGCTGGGCTCTCCGGGTTCTGTTTACTGCTCCTGCCCCTGGTCCCTTCAGGCTTATTGGTTGTGCTTAGAGCTTCCTGATGTTACTAGCCTCTGAATATTCCTTGTTGATTTCCCTTAAATCAAAGTGGTTCCTATTCCCTCTTCACTAAATAGTTTCTTTCAGTAAATTGTTTTGAATTATTCTACTTGAATGTGCCATCTGTTTCCTGCCAGGAACTTTGACAGATTTAGTATATTTTTCCTTGAGCAATTTTAAATATTTTGCAATATCAATTTTATAATACTAAAATGCTATCTATCATATGCATTTCAGAGAGGTCAGTGAATGTAAAAGTGCACTACTTTATTCTGTCCAACACTAAAATAAGGCACGTAACCCTGGCCACCAGGTTTTCTCTTCTGTATTTGCTCATGTTAACATTCTTCAAAGGCCACTTATATTCAACAGCAGGACCTGAAAGCTTTTATTTACCCAAAACACTGATGAGCTCATGCTGTCTCCTACCTTCCTTCATCCTGCCGTATGTAACTCAAAAACAAAAGCAATGCTAGACATTAAACATGGGTAAAACAACTCATTGTTTGGGGTATTTTTCCTAAAATAACTACTTTGATACTTTGAAAATTTACAAACAATTTCAAAAGAAAATAATTGCCCTTCTGATTCATTGATGTCTTAAGCATGTACTTGATTTTTCTTATTGGAAAATTCAGAACTGCTGTGTGATATGAAGGCCAACTTCCTCGTCATGGAATTAAGGATTCATGGTGAACTGCTTCATGCCTACCTTTCCAAACTAGGTTCCAACATTTCACCCTCCATGCTTGCACTTTAAACCCTATATTCATGCAGAGTTTGTAATGGGTATTAAATCTAAGTCTTTTTTGTTTGTTTGCTTTTTTCGTTTTTTGTTTCTTTTTCTGAACCAGGGTTTTGCTTTGTCACCCAGGCTAGAGTACAGTAGCATGATCACAGCTCACTGTAGCCTGGAGCTCCAGGGCTCAAGCAATCTTCCCACTTCAGCCTCACAAGAAGTACTTGGGACTACAGGTGTGTGCCACCACACCAGGCTAATTATTTTATTTAATTTTTTTCAAGATGGAGTCTCTCTATGTTGCCATGGCTGGTCTGGAACTCCTGGGCTCAAGCAATCCTTTCACCTCAGTCTTCCAAAGTGCTGGGATCACAGGTGTGGGCCACTGATGAACAGGGCCTCAAAGTCTTTTTGGATGGTGACTGGTGGAGTTGTGCAATGCGGTGACTCTGTTTCAGCCATTTTTCTGTACTCTGCTCTATTGTATCCACCCCAACTCTATACCCTACACATCCCCATACACACATATACATACAATGCAAGTTCAAGTCCCCGATATTATTTATGCTTTCACATATTTCACATTATTTATGCTTTCACAGTCTCACAGGAGGTGGACTGCTCCACCTCCTCCCACACATGCACCCAGGCCGTCTTCACAAGGCTAATACCTGTTATTCTTTGAGCCTCAACTCAAACAGCCCCCCACCAAGCAACCTTTCTCGAACACTTCACCTTTTACTTGGCACCTCTGCAGGCCTCTAACAGTGTATTGCATACTGCTCTGTGATCATATTTTGATATTGTTCTTTTCTATTAGGCTATAAAGGTCTTAAGGGCAAAGACAATTTCTTTCTCACCTTCTTTGTCTTTGGCTTGATGAACTCAACTATTTTAAGTTCTTTGCAGTATAGCCTTCCTGAAAGTTGTAATATAAGTGGTTAAAGTCATTCCTCAAAACTCTATGAAACTTTCAGACAGCTTTTAACACTCCTCCATGTGTCATTTTCACCAGAGGTGTGTACCACTCCCAATCCCAGGTTCCCCTGGGCTTTCTGTAACAGAAAGCATCTTTTTGGATTTTCCCCTGCCCAGGTTGAGCTCCTGGCTTAAGACTTTCTCTTTCCTTATTAAAATTGCTTCTTTCTAGCAAGCTCTTCAACCCAACTATCTAGCGATTGATTTAATAAATTAGTCTACTACTTCCAAGAGCGTGTGGTAAATTATTTAAGGTAGTATATGGACAAACTATTTTAATAGAAATAATTAATTTTATTATTTTTATGATGTATATAACTAACACATGAAATGAATAGTTTAACAGTTATTATTGCTTATGAGAAGGCTGAAATTCAAAAACTAAGTTAGTTTTAAAAAAATGTTAAATAAGGATACAGGTAACATACAAATGTAACACCCAAAACAAGAAGAGAAATCTTCAGATGTGATGATGGTCAGTTCTATTTGCCTATTTGTCAAGGCTGTTGCCCCAGTGATTCAATCAAACACTAATATAGGTGTTGCTGTGAAGGTGTTTTGTAAATATGAATAGCATATATAATTATTTGTTTTTAAGTAAAGGAGACTATCATCTCTAATGTGGTTGACCCTGACTCTGTCCACTGAAAGTCCTTGAAAGCACAGATGAGGTTTCCTTGACAAGGAAGAAACTTTTCCTGTGGACTGTAGCATCAACTTCTGCCTAACTTCAAGCCTGCCCTTCCCAATGGTCTACTCTGCGGATTTCAGACTTGTCACTAGCCTCCACAATCATAAAAGCCAATTCCTTGCACAGATAGATAAGATAGACAGATAGACAGATAGGTAGATAGATATCCTACCATTTCTTTTCCTCTGGTATAATCACTGAATGATATATCCAATGACTAAAGTTTTGCTTAAGGTTTTCCTGTTCTACAGTAACTGCATATTAACTCTAACTTTCTGGAAATAATGCTTAGAATCAGAACTTGACTTTATTGTCAACCACTATTGTTGTAAATAAAAGTGAGATATTAGTATTCAAAGCTTGACAAGATGCCCTTACTCCCCTTTCCTGCTTTTACCCACTTTATTTGTATTGGCTTGTGGACATGAGGTCCCTGCCAAAATGTGTCAACTGGCATAGGAAAAGTAATTTATTTCCGCTAACATATGTAACCTGACTCTGTAAAATGGTACTGGTACTTGATAACCACATATGCTATCAAAATAGAGGTGCAACTTAGAATCCTAGGATCCTGGAGAATTCAAGCTCCACCAAGCTCTCATCAGAATAACTTGAAATGATATTTAAAATGGTGTTTCGTAGACCATCCATTTCAGTTCTACTACACAAGACCCAGATTTTTACAGGTTTCCCACATGATACTTACAATGATTTAGGAGTTCCCTAGTGGACCTGCAAAATGGTTCTGTCTTTACATTTTTAAAATTTTAGGGTTCTGCAACATACTGTATTTAAGGAATCTCTATTATAGCTACAAGGACCGCAATATTTAGAATCCACTTATCTAGTCTGTGGTAGGTTGATTTAGTGACCCCAATTTTTTACTCCTCCCTATGTCACATGCTTGCCATAGTAAGTTCATAAATTAAGTATATATTCACACTCCTTGGTACTAAATACTCATGAATGAAGCATATTTCCACACTCCTTGACTTAGGGATTGGTCATGTGACTTGCCTTAGCCAATAGCAGGTTGGCCAAAATTGACCAATGGGCCCTCAATGTAAAACAAAGCCATCCCAGCCACTATGGCCTGAAGCTGAGCCACCCCAAACAACACACAGCTCTATGAGGACAAATGATTATTGTTTTAAGTTCCTGAGATTCAGAGGTGGTTTATTACATAGTGTTACTGCGGTGATCACTAAACGATACATAAGCTAATTCCCTAATAGTATGGAGGAGGCAACTGATGAACTAAGAAGCAAAGTGACTCCAATGGAGTCTTAATCCAAAGGAAAAACTCAAAATGTTAGGACTTTCATGGCAGGCCAGAATAACACATTGATAAAGAGGTTTTCTTCTCTTTTTCTGAGACGGAGTCTCACTCTGTCACCCAGGATGGAGTCTAGTGGTGCAATCTTGGCCTACTGCAACCTCTGCCTCCCAGATTCAAGCAATTCTCCTGCCTTAGCCTCCTGAGTAGCTGGGATTACAGGCATGTGCCATGATGACTGGCTAATTTTATTTTATTTTATTTTATTTTATTTGTATTTTTAGTACAGGAAGAGTTCCACCATGTGGGACAGGCTGGTCTTGAACTCCTGACCTCTGGTGATCTACCTGCCTGGGCCTTCAGAAGTGCTGGGATTACAGGTATGGGCCACCACACCCAGCTGATAAAGAAGTTTTCAACATCCTTCCTTCCAACCACATAAAGTAGGCTAGCATCTTCAGATTGATACACCTTTGGAGTAGCAACATCTTTCCCATCCACAAAACATCACCGTGCTGCTCAGCCAAGGAAACAGCTGAAGTTCAGTGGCACCACCTTATGGTCTGTAAGATGGGAGCTTGGTGTCCTTCCACCTCCTCCAATGACCTCAGCTCAGTTACTTTCTAACAACCGCATACTAGCTGTTGGGTTAAAAACAAATACCACTAAGCCTTATTGCCTTGAGCATGGCATCTTTTTTGCCAACCATTAAGATTTATATAGCCAAATGCCTTTATTTAATACCTCAAGAGAACATCTTGCCTATTGGACAATTACCTATGGTAGTTAATTTGACAGAAGGAAATTAGAGTAGAACTGTTTATTATAATCATGTCCAATTAGCACTCAGATTCAGAATTGCTCACTAAGACTCAAGAGTGTTTGAGCTGGGTGATTGATTACAGTGCTATGAAGAAACTACAAAAGGAATCTAAATGCCCTTGGGAAACTAAAGGGACATTTGTTAATGCCAGTACAAGTCACAGAGCCTGGAGCTTTATATTTCCACAGGGTTTCTTGGAAACTCTATTTTGCCAAATACCTTAAATTCAGGCCCAAGCATTCTCCCTGTTCACAGCCACATGGTGGATCCACTGCTGAAGAGAGATTAACACTGCAGTTTTCTTGCACAAGGCTCAGACCACACAATGCTAAAAAATAAAAAGATAAACATGATTCTAGGCACATTCCGTGCCTCATCTCCATGGCCCAGTTCCTGTTATCCATAAGTAGTTTTAAAATAGTCCACGTTTTTCAGTCCTGCAAAATCAACAGCACTGGAAAGTTGGCAGGTATACTTGTTTAAACAAAGCTCCCAAGTTTTCTGCTGGCAGGTGTTTCCAGAGTTCTTGGAGCACAATTCTTTGGATAGGATATTTGCCAATATACATAGCAACATGAAATTTTAAAAAAAAAGTGTTTTCCTTTACCACAGTGGAGACACTGAAATGCCTTCGATGCAAAGCTGGATATTCAGTTCAGAGGCTTATTTTGGCTGCAGGTCAAGAATAAACAATAATGAGATCCAGCATGTCTCTGCTCAGAACTCTGATGGGCTTCAGAGTGGAATGGGATCACTTATCAAATTGGCAACAGGCCCTCTCTGGCCATCTCTGTATAGTTTGACCCAATGAGTTTGGTTCTCCCTTCTTTGTCAATTCCCCTGTCTCCTGAATGTCTCATTCTCAAACTCATTTTGCTTGAAATTGTGGTGGGAGATGGTATGTTTGAAACTTAATATGATGAACACAGAACAGGTAAGACATTATTCTTCCCCCATTCATTCCTAGTCATTGATTTTAGTTATGTTTTTAAGTCCAGCTTTCCAAAACTGAAACCTGGGACTACTTTAAAAGCATATGACTAATTTCATAATCTGTTCCTTTGCAGTTGGTTTGGTTCATAGTTGCTTCCCTGAGATTTATTCTCTGAGCCATTCAATTAAGTTCAACCTTGGTGCTGGAACCCCACAAGAGAGAAGTAATACCTTGTCTCTTACCCTGAACTGCAAAAAACTAAATAGAAGATTAAAAAAAAAAAAAAAAGCAAAGCAAGACTAAAGTCTGAGGAGGGGAAACATAATCAAAGTAGGGAAAGTTCTGGGGGAGAAGTTTTTAAACCTTAAAGGAAGTCAAGATGTTTCTGGCTTACAAGGTACTTAATGGTCATTAAATTGTAACTTAGTGAAAATTAAGTTTTAAGTTCTGCCTACAAAAATGTAGAATACCAGGCAATACTAAAAGTCATTGTAAGTCTTTTTTTTAGTTATGTGCTAATGGAAAATCTGTATTGAATTTAAGTTCTTTCGTTTTTGTATTAATTGGCCTCATCTTGGGGTTCAACTAATGCCTCTGACCATATTATACCTTTCCTTCATTTCCCTCATAGTGTCTTGTCTTTAGTATTTTGGGAACTTCCTTATAAGTTTCCAAGCAAAGATACTCTTATAGATGTTCTGGGTTCAGGATGGGCCATTTCGGTAGAGTCTAGAAGTAGCTGAGGACCTTCTCTCAGAAAATTCATCTGTTTTGCGGGGGGAAAAAAAGCCCACCTGCAGTGGCTCACGCCTGTAACCCCAGTACTTTAGGAGGCCAAGGTGGGCAGATCACTTGAGGTCAGGAGTTCAAGACCAGTCTGGCCAACATGGTGAAACCCCATCTCTACTAAAAATACAAAAATTAACTGGGTATGGTGGCACACACCTGTAGTCCCAGCTACTTGAAAGGCTGAGGTAGGAGAATTGTTTGAACCCGGAAGTCGGAGGTTGCAATCAGCTGAGATCACTCCACTACAATCCAGCCTGGGCAATAGAGCAAGACTCTGTCAAAAACAAACAAACAACAACAACAAAAAACTAGCCATTCAATTGTCAGAGAGAAAACTAATTTTTTTCTTCAGTTTTACTTTGGAACTCTGGCCGCGTAAAGAAATCACATTGTTCAGATTCTGAGTTTTTTACTCCAGGAAGACATCTGAGGAAATAACAGTGATTAATAATATAAAATTTGATCAGATAGACCTGAGTTTAAATTCCTGCTTTTCACCTACTTGTAGGGTGTTTTAAAAAATAAGGCTGTCAGTTCAGTAATGGTGTTGCCTCTCCTAGCTGTGATAATTAGATTCATTTATTAAAATCTCTGGGCTTTGGTTTCTCAGTGATAAAATAGGCGAGATGAGTAGATATGATTGGAATAATTAAATGAAGTAGTATAGTCAAGAGCAGAGCCCATAAAGGCAATTTGATTAGAATAGCCACAAATATTTGACTGCACCTTTAAGATCACCATACTTTTTAACTTTCACGTGTTTTCTTCCACGAGTAATAAATATCTATTGTAGGGAAATTAGAAAATATAGAGAAGTAAAAATAATGAGAATTATTTAATCACTTGTAGAATCACTTGCCAGAAAGAATTATTGAGAATTCGATCAAATTCTATCAGACTTAATCATAAAAAATCAAAGTGACATCAGATTGTCCCTGAAATGTGTAATTTTCACCTTTTAGAGTATCTGCCTGATCTCTTCTATGAAAGTGAGTGAAGAAAGACACAAGAAATTGATTTCTAGGAGGTAAACCAGGAGAAAGAATCCTGAGAAGATTTGAGAGGAAATGAACTTACTGTTTGTTTGTTTTCACAAAGGAAGAAATGTTGTGAATTCAAGACAGAGCATTGTTTCCTGCCAGAGCCTTTCTGGAAAAGGCAGTAGTGCTAAGGCAAGGTTTCTCTCAGAAATACAGCGAGCCCTGAAGGATTTCTATTGGGTAGGTTTCAGTAAAAATGATGAATCAATATTGTTTTTATTGTTAGCTCCCAGTGACTGAATGACTGAATTGGAAAGGACTGAGAAAGCAATAACTTTATTTTTCAAAAGTTGCCTCCCTTTTCCCTTCATTAGGATAATTTGTAAAAGCTTTTTGGCTCTTTCTGTGGTCTCTATTACCAAAAGATCTGAACAATGATTTTTGAAAATGTACCCCTAAAATCTATTTGATAGTAATGTTTTAATGTAATATCTAACCTATTGCTTCATCATATTTGGAATATTAACAGCATAGTTAAAATTTTTTGAGTGTTCTGTTTATGCATACGTTCTCCAAACTCCATTTTAAAGATAACGAAACTGAAGAGCTTAGAGGTGTTAAGTAAATTGCCCAAGATCACATAGGGAGTGTCAAACTGGAGCTTAAGTATATGCAGATCCACCACAGTCCAAAAAGCATCCCCTATTGACCACAGCACATTATGCCTTATTGTGTTCTTATGCAATATGCATTCTTACATATGTGGAGATGAAGGCAGAGAGGGAGAACTCATGTTTATTAAGCACCCACTAAAGGTCAGGCACTCACATATGTGCTATGTGCTTATGCTTTACATATTTAATCCCTTCCAACAGTACTGTAGATAGTATTATTCTCATCATCCAGTTAGAGAAACTGAGGCTCAATAAGCTAAATAATTTGACTAATTTAACTAATCTATTAAATATCAGAGTTAGGATACCAGCCCAAATCTAAACCTTTCTACTGCACTTGGAGAATAAGAAAAAGGTTCTGAACTTCTCTTCCCCAATTTCACAGCCATAGTGAGATTGATTTTTAACTCTGTTCAATTTGCTAATATTTGAAGTATCACACTCTTTGGGTAAGGATGATCATTTATAATTTTGAATTCCAGTTAAATCCCCAAAACTTATTCCAGACTCTACATTGGAGTAAAAAGAGGTTTATGCAGTAACAGTTAAACTATGTTTCTCTCTGCTTTTGTGAGACATAGAGCCGTCTTTACATTCCTTCCGTGGAGTTGGACATGTGTCTAAGTTGCTGTGATAAGCATGCTGCAAATTATCTTCTTACGACACTGGATGTCTGTCATTTTCCTCCTTTCACTCTACCTCACTGCGATGGTGTTTTTGGCTCCTTATACTACCAAGAGAGGCTGCTAATATATCTTCGGTGCCCAGAATACAGTCCTTCTTTGCTATTGCTCCTGAAATCGCCAACATCGTCTCCTAAGACTCCAGTGCTATCTCCTGTCTCTGCCCAAGTTTCCAATGCTAATGCTGCTGACATATTGAGGTCCCAAAGCCCAGTAAAGCAATTAGTAGGAAAAAAAAAATGGAAAACAAACTTCTTTTGCTTATTCATATTGCACGTCCGTTGGGCCTGGGCCAGAGAACCAACAGAGTGACAGGCCCAAGGTCTATTCAGAGTCCCAGCTCTGTTCAACACCAGCCCACTGTTCTTGAACCAGGTTGTGGCTGTTTGTCTTCACTTACCATGTGATCTTTCTCAAGAGACTCCTTATTCTTTCTTGTAAAGACTGGCTACGGCTATATAAAAACCTAAGAATAATCTCAGGTTTGGTTCCACCTGGACTCTTTACTATATACATATGTATGTATGTGGAAATGAGGTCAAGGGAATGTACAGGTTTGTTCAGTGTTAACAAGCTTATTACTGGCATGGATACAGTAAGTATTTGGGTATTCTAACTCCTAATTCAGAAAAGTATTATTTCCTTCATTCATATATTCACTCAACAAATGTGTTGAAGGCTGGTTTTGTGCCAGCCACTGTAAGAGGTAATGTATATGACATATGCTATCCCTTTAGAGCTCATAATCTACTGGTGTGATAAGTCCATTGCAGGGTTAAACTCAAGATCCAATGGGAGTTAATAGGAGAGATTTCTAACGTAGGAAAGGCTTCTGAGATGAGACGATCTTTAAGCTGAGCCTGCAGGCCAAGAAGTTAGTGAGGCTGAGGAAGAAAGCTGGTTTGTGGTCAGTGGGAAGTGCGGCTTGGGAAGGGTAGGCATTTCTGATTCAGTTAGTCAAGATGACAGCTGAGCTCCAAGCTTTCTTGCCAGTAAGTTTACATTTTCCCTGGTCAAGCACCTGAGTTCCTCTAAATTACTTCAGAAGTTTAATGACTATTCCATTTTCTTTTTCTTGATAATAATATGGAACTTTGAAAACAGCAACTTCATTGCATAGAAGTTTCTTTGTGAATTTATTAGAATGAGAGAAAGAGGACAGGAGTTTAGTTCATGAGAAGGGTAGGGCCAGAAGCAAGATTGCAACTTTAAATAAGTTAGGTTAAACCAACATAAAATAACCCTCAGGAGTATATCGAGGTTTCATGGAGCCTGAAATTTATATAGTATTGCAGGGCTCTCTTTGAAAAAAATAATGTAGCGGGACACAGTGGCTCATGCCCTTAATCCCAGCACTTTCGGAGGCTGAGGCAGGTGGACCACTTGAGGTCAGGAGTTCAAGACCAGCCTGGCCAATGTGGTAAAACTCTGTCTCTACTAAAAATACAAAAAATAGCTGGGAGTGGCGGCAAATGCCTGCAATCCCAGCTACTCAAGAGGCTGAGGCAGGAGAATCATTTGAACCCAGTAGGCAGAGATTGAAGTGAGCCGAGATTATGCCACCACACTCTAGCCTGGGCAACAGAGCGAGACACTGTCAAAAAAAAGAGAAAAGAAAAGAGAACAGAAGAAAAGAAAGAAAGAAAGAGAAAAGGAAAGAAAGAAAGAAAGAAAGAAAGAAAGAAAGAAAGAAAGAAAGAAAGAAAGAAAGAAAGA
>NW_012098876.1:2538477-2553289 GCF_000951045.1 Mandrillus leucophaeus | reverse complement strand
GAAAGAAAGAAAGAAAGAAAGAAAGAAAGAAAGAAAGAAAGAAAGAAAGAAAGAAAGAAAGAAAGAAAGAAAGAAAAGAAAGAAAGAAAGAAAGAAAATACAAAAATAAATCTTACTTTTGTAAATTTGTCAAGTATATGACTATGAGAACACATTGCGATTTTGGAGAGATCTTATCAAAGTGAAGAGTCTTGGTGCCTAAGCCTCATTAGCATCATGGTAAACACCCCTCTAAGACATGTTTCAGAGAGCGTGCCATCAACAGTGATAAAATCCCTCAAACCAAAGGCTGAAAGTATGCACTCATGTATGAGTGGTCTGTGGTAATTCGGAGAAGAAAAAGGGAAAAGAGGAAAGTAAAGATTTGTTTTTCTGGGGGGTGGGGGAGTTGTGTGTGTTTTTACTTATAACTGTAGTCTACTAAGGGGGATTTTTTTCATGGTTATTTATAATAGACTCTGTGTTCTAGGAAGATTTCAACAACTTTTTAGCAAACAATGTTCACATAAACCTGAAATGAAGAGCCAAAGAGGATGTGGTCTTTCAGCACCTCCAGCTAAAAAATGCTGCAGAAGAACTTCCCGTATTAAGGTAAATGAACAAATAAATCTTCCTGTGGAGACACAAGTTTTCTGAACTGATTTTATTTGCAGCACAGTTATTCAAGTATGGACTGGGAACAGGAATGGGAGGGAGTGGGGAGCAAAAGAGGGAAGATATAAAAGCGTTGTACTTTTGAACTGGCTCTCCAGAAATAAAGAAAAAGCCTTGATATGTATGTCGATTTCTGTGGTGTCCATACTGTCACTATGGCTCACTTCAATCTTCTGATTTGATACCACTAACAAGGTGTTGCGAAGACATGGGCAAAATCAATTCTTGTAGGTCAATGAGATCCACTCCAGAAGACAAATCCCTGGATGTAAACTTTCTTTGGTCTGACTGATGCTTCCTTGTGGAGGTACCAGAACAGACCTTTGGTTTAAAATGCATCTCAAATGTGAAATCAGGTTCTTTTCTTTGCTTGACGCACCCGCAATAATATGCAGAGATTGGATTTCAGGTCCCACATGCTCTTGAGTTAATTTTGCTGGATTAAAGGGTGTGCAGGCCCTTCTGAGTTAGGACTGGCTAGGGTTTTGTGAACTCCAGCTGAGATTCTGGCATCTTCCTCATCAAGTTCTGTATTAACAGCTGCCACCTTCAGAAGACTGGTAGAGGTTCAAGGTTAAGGAAAAGCACAGAAATTACAAAAACTGACACCTTTTATCAAGGGCTACTTAAAAATATTGTCTGTTTTTGAAAAAATGTGGGTAAAGAAATGTTTTCAACAAAAGTTTGATTGGTGGGTACGTATCATCTGTTTATATATTAACAGCACATGTAACTTGCAGCATAAATATTTTAAATAAATTGATATACACAATTCTTCCCTCCCTCCCTCCTTTCTTCCCTCCTTCCTTCCCTTCCTTTCCTCTCTCTCTCCTTGCTTCCTTCCTTTCTTCCTTCCTTCATTCCCTCTCTCTCTCTCTCTTTCCTTCCTTCCTTCCTTCCCTCTCTCTCTCTCTCCTTCCTTCCTTCCTTCCTGTTGAGTAGTTATAAGGTTCTAGGCATGTAACTTAATGTACACTTACTCTAGTAAAGCAATTAATAAGACAAAACTTGTACATTGAAGGAGCTCATAGTCAGGAAGAAGGAGACAGTTGCGTAAACACCTACTGAAGAATGTTTCAGGGATTGAGATAAGAAGCTAAGCTGGGTAGCAAGCAAAAGCATGAAAGCAGGACTGCTGATTCTGGCTGGGTGAAGGGCCAAGGTGGAGATCAAGGCTGAATTTGTTAAGTCATAACAGAGGAATTTAAAAGGTGAGAAGCCTGATAATCAAGGCTATGGGACATGAAGGCAGTGTGAGAAGGGGTGGGTGGAAGCTTACTGACTAGTCAAGGCAGTGCAAGAAGTTTAACCTGTCTGGAAATATGCAGACAAGAACTGGAAAGGGCAGTCTGTGCATGAAGATTCCAGGAGAAGCCTGATGATGGAAAAACCTTAAAATCACATCGAGGTTTATTTTATAGTACTACTGTTGAGGAACCATTTTTGGGTTTTTAATTGGGGAATGATACGAACATTTCCAGGGTTGTTGCTCTGTTTTGTTTTTAAGGATCAGTACAAACTAGCTGCATGAAGAATGGATGGAAGAATAAGAAGCTATAGCAATAACGACAGTTAGAATATATCAATGGGCATGGAAGAGGCTGTTGACCTGGGGAGAGTACCAATAAAGATGGCCTATGCAGGGGAAAGAACTCGGGGATTTTATAAAGTTAGAATTGCCAGGACTTTGTCATCATTTCAGGCAGGGTGAAGGAATGGTTTAAGTTGCCTCCAGGGTATTTTGTTGGGGGTGAGGGGTACAGAGGGGTCTTACTGAATGGTGATGAAAAAGGGACACAAGCGAAGGATCAACATTGGAGAAAAGATAACCAAACCCTGGGAAGCTTAAGGAACAAAATGTAACAAAACAACAGGGATTGTTTTATAAAATACTTTGAGATATCCAGGATCAAAGATATGATAAAAACTAACATCGTGTATTCTTGCAGTAACTTTTAATTTACAAAAACAGTCACATACATTATCTCACTTGACTCTGACCCTTAGGCACTATGTAAGAAGGGCAGGGCAAGCACCAGAAACCCAGGGTTACAAAATGTAGTGATTGGGTCTCAGAGGGTTTGCAAGGCATGCTCAAAATCCCACAACTGCGCTGAAATAGGACAAAGAGAAATATGGTCACTCAGTGCTTCGAACTCGGAGGGATCGTGAGGCATGCTCGAAATCCCACAACCGAGCAGAAATAGGACAAAGAGAAATATGTTTGCTCAGTCCTAGGTGCAATGCTCATGACAAGAATGGGAGGACAGATGGAACCCCTTTAGAGCTTGATTTTCCTTCCCTGTTGGAATATTTCTGCCTTTGGCACTGGATACAATACCTCCAGTATCTGGCTTTGTTGAGTAGTTTCTTGATGAGATCCCCAGTCGTATCAGTGGAGACATGTGGGTCTTGTATGTGTTGCCTAAAGTTATGTCCAAACTGTTGAGGCCTTGACGTTACTGGAGCTTGAATGACCCATCACCTTGGAGGGTTCTGAAGTACTGATCATCTCACTGGTCATCCTAAAACCTGAAACTGAAGACAGGGAGGCAAAAATATACTGTCATCTTTTCCTTTCTGTGAAAAACAGAAAGAAAAACACAGTAAACCTGCCATTTCCCTCAGGTCAAGTGACAGGCACTGACCCTTGAATTTTCCATTCAGAGAGCTCCAAAGTAAACACAGAATCACGTAAGCCTGAAGAAAAGAAGCCAAATTAGGAACATCACACTTCCTCTCTCCCAGAGAAGACCAGTTTTTCCTATTACTCTAAGTAGGACACTGGAAGAGAAAACAAAGTCCCTTAAAAATCAATTATAAATTAAAGAATTTGTAATGTAATACGCTTTGCACGTACTCAGATGATGGCATGCAATTGAAAAATCTGTTTACGTGTTAGCTTAGCATTTGTAAACTCTACCAAACAACCTACATCTTCCTACCATTTGCTCATTTGTTATAACTGAAAGTAATGTCTCCTTAAATATTAAAGCTGATGGAGAAAAATGTTCCATGCTTCTTCTCTCATCTCAGACATGAGAAAAATTACTCTCAGACTTATTTACACAGTTAAGTTTACCCTTAGAAGTACCATCTCTTCAGTTTTGAACTTAAGTTAAAAGTGATGGAGTTCAGTAAAATTATCAACAGGATTAGACACACCTCAACCCCATTCTTCCTTATTAAAATGCATTTTTCTCCCCTTGGTGAACAGGACGACATGCTCTGCTGTGATTCTTCCTAACCCCTTCCCAGAATTCTTCATTAGGTCTTTCTCTTTGTGGTATCAGTCTCAAATCTCAGAACTCAGTCTTTACCTCCTCTCTGACTCATATCCCTAACAATTTTATACAATCCATCCTTTAACTCTCATCTCTAGGCTGACTACTCCCAAAATTATAGCACTAGTCCTAATCTTTGCTGTAAAATCTATACTGGTACAACCAACAGCTAACAACACCTCTACTTAAATATCTAATAGCCATGTCCAGGCCGGACTCTTGCCTTGCTGCTATCCCCAAACCTACTCCACCCACATCCCTCCCACCTCAGCAAGTGGCATCATCATTCTTCCAGTTTTTTAAGATAAAATCCTAACAATCATCCTTGATTCATCTATTTCTCTGATATCCCACATCCAATCCATTAGCAAACTCTCTGCTCCACCTTCCCAATACATTTCAAAGCCAATTGCTTCTCATAATCTTTATTATTTCTTACATGGATTGTTGCAATCACCTGCTAACTTGTTTCCCTGCTTCTCTTATCTCTCTTCTCTTCCCACCCGACAAAGCTATCTTTTTAGAGTTTAAATCAGATTATGTGATTCCTCTTAGAATAAAATTTAAACACCATATCAGGGCCTCCGAAGTTCTACACGATCTGGTTCCTGTCTTCTTCTCCGCTCTTACTGCCTAATATTCTGTGCTTTGCTTGCTCTGCTGCAAATACATTCATTTTCTTTGGATCCCCTGAACATCCAAGCACTTCCCACTTCAGTGCCTTTGCACATGTTATTCCTCTCCCTGGAATGCTCTTCCTGCAGTTCTTTACACAGCTTAATTTTTAACATCGCTCAAGTTTTGGCTCAAATGTTACTTCTTCAAGAAAGGTCCCTTTCCTCACTCCCTCAGCCTTTTTGCTGTGTAGCTGCTACATTTTTATTGAAAACATTAATTATTACTACAAAAATTATATGCATCAATTCCTCTTAGTTTACTATTTTTCACCCCAGCTTCCATAAATCTAAGTTAGTAGGGCCTATGTCTCTTTTTGTATTACCTATGTATCCTCAATGCCTAAAAGAGTACCTGGCACATAGTAGGCACTATATAAGCACGTCATGACTTGATGAATAAGTTAAATAAATGTGTCTGTAAGATTCAATATCCCTGGTAAACATTGTTTTTTTTTTCTCTTCTAACTTGCATCAAACGAGCAATATGTGTGAAGCTAAAACATGTAAATTAATGATCTCAACATTTACAACAACCTGAGAACTAACATCATACATCTAGAGAAAATAACTCTTCCAAATATTGGCTGGGTGGCATAAATATCAAATACACTACTGCTGTCAATATTAGCAAGACAATAGTGGAACAACTTTCTCCAGAATATTCTGATAAGACAGATAGTGTATTGGCATTACCTAAGTCTTTTAGGTGAATCCCTGTATCTTCTCACTCAATAAAGGGCAATTGAGTGACCACTATATGCCAAACACTGTGATAGATACAAAGACATGTGGATGAAAAGACAAGCAGAATCTTGCCTTCATGCCACCAACAGGGAGGCCAGATATTGAACAAATAATTATCAAGAGGCAGAAAAATGCTAGAACCATGGAATATTAGAGGCAACCATTACATCCACATTTATAGACAGGAAAATGCAACTTATAGAGAAAATATGGCTAACTCCTGGAACACCACTGGTTCATGGTAGTATTAAGGCTTGAATCTTAATTTCTTATTCATCAATTTTTTGCTCTAATTAAGATGACATACATCCTGATTTGCCTAGGACAGTATTGGCTTAGTACTTGTCCTAATTATTAAAATATCACCTTGTTCACTCTCAAATGAGTCCTGGTTCAGATAATATGGCATCCTAACTCACATTGGCTCTACTAGATCAGAGCTCATAAAAATCAAAGGGCCTGCCACACCCATTGGTTTGACTAGAAAATTAGTCTTTTACTCTTTTATGAAAATTGCCATAATTGACCTTACTTTATTCTAATAGTAGTTATTTAAGCTAGAGATCACGTCACTGATGAGGTGAAATAATACTGTGCCATCAGATTTTAATTGGGTGGGGATTAATTGGTCCTCTTTCCAGGAGTTCTGAGCCTGAGGTCCACATAGAGAAGCAGAAGCAGTCACAGTAAAATCAGGAAGTGATGAGAATGGCGGGGGCGGTAAAGTACAGACCGCAAATGGAAACACTTCCAAGGGGCAAAATGGCTGGGTCACTAAGGCTGCTCTATCATGATCATTAAAGAACAAGATTTTATTACCCTTTGAAACTGACGGCTCAATCACTAATGTTTTTTTGCTTTCCTTATTTCCCTGTTTCTGACAAGCTATAAATACATGGTCATATTTATAGTATATGTGCACTCTCTCTTTCAATGTCTCTCTATATTATGCATATTGAGTCCCATTCAGATCTCTATATATTATATTACAGAATTCAGGACGCATGCCACCTTACCCACAGCGTAGGTTAAGGAGTAGCCTTTACTGGGAAAATTTACGCAAGTCAGTGTCTGCTTGGGTTCACTTAATCCTCACATCATCCTATAGAAGGCTTGCCTAGACTAGGGCACTGCTGGTCTTGAAGGGCAGGACTGCATTTCAGTACAAATGTCTCTTCCACTTGCATGTGGAGACCTGTACATAGTGTGGTCCATAGAGAACACATAGGCTGCTTAAAGCCAACCATTCTGGATTTCGGATGGCAGCTGCTGTCTGGGAATGTTGGCTGCCCTGCACCTGGAGCCGTTAGGGTCAACGGGACATTGCATTCCACCCTGGCAGAGGAGAAAGTCCCTGGTCCCATAGGAATGTGAGCATGGGCTTAGCTCAGGCCCTTTCTCAGAGGGCCATCTCAGGGGGTGGGTAGACACAGCTGGCTTATTACCCAGATAATGCACAGTGTCCGTCCATGGATTACTCATCTGTTCATTGGAATGGATGCTGGTTAAGTGCCTGCTCTGGTTTTCTACCTATAAAATGTCAAATACACACACACACACACACACACACACACACATATGTATACGTAGGCAGTTACAGATTTATATAGATATGTAACATTTTTTAAAGGAACAGGGTCTTGCTATGCTACCCAGGCTGGTCTCAAATTCCTGGGTTCAAGCCATCCTCCTTTTTCCTGAGCAGCTGGAATTACAGACACGTACCACCATGCCCAGCTTCTGTATAAATATTGATTATAATTTATCAGCTCTGGTCATATTATATATAGGCTATGTAAACATATAATGTACATATATGCACACTTTGCATATGTATGGATGTATTTAAGCCACTAAATCCAATTGAAAGTGAAAATAAATTTCATTAGAAAGTCATGAAATAGTTTCGATCACACCATGAGGTTTCATGGTATGGATTTGGTGTCTACTAGACATGCAGTCTTTTCCCCCACACACGTTTCTTTTCCTATTGTCTTTCTTTAGAGGTGGGCTACATCGACAATATGAAATCTGATATATCACTGAAAATTTAACCTTGATATGTAGCTTGATGGTTCAACTGCTTTCTATATTGTCATGAAAAGAAATAACTCCACGGTAATGAACTGTTTTGAGTGGTTGTCATTATTTCACCATACAAGAACTTTTGATAATATTGTTTTTCCATTTTTTTCAACTTAAAGGAATTTAAAACATTACTGATACCATTAAAGTCCTTTTCCAACCCCCTTTCACATTTCATTTCCAAACTTCCATTTTTGAAGCAACTACTATCATGAATTTAGCATTTACCTTTGCAGTGTATTTTTAAATATTTTTCTTACATATCTATTTACCCAATCACAATATGAAGTAAATTGCTGTGCTATTAAAATTTACATAAATGACATCATATTATATGTATCAATCTAAAATTTTCTTTTTTTATTCACTTTTTAAAACTCAGATTGTATATTATATATACTTCTGATACTGTGATATATAATAAGAAACATATATTTGGGGCTTCGTTTCTGTTGTCTAGCACACAGCTCCTAGAAACCTTTGATTCTCGGAGACAATAAATTTCTAATGAGGTGACTGGTGGCTGGAGGCTCCTGGACAGCCTCAGCATGGGGGCTGGTTGGGAGGGTTGGGGATCAACCCTGTGAATGCAGGTTGGAATCATAGCTCTACCCACTCCCCAACCTCTGGGGAGATAAGAGGGACTGAAAGTTAAGGTGAGAACCAACAGTCAATGATGTAATTAACTGTGTCTACATAAAGAACCTCCATAAAAACCCAAAGGACAGAATTTGGAGCTTCTGGGTTGCTGAACGCATGGAGACACTGGGAAGGAGCTGTGCCCGGAGAGGGCATGGAAGCTCCCCCTCCCTTCCCGCATGCTTTGCACTGTGTACTTCATCTGACTGTTCATCTGCATCCTGTATAACAGTGCTTATGGTCAACCTGCAAGCAGAAGTAAGTATTTCCCTGAATTTCATGAGCTGTTCTAGCAAATGATAGAACTCAAGGAGGTAAAGAGAACCTCCAATTTGTAGCTAAGTGAGAGCAGAAGTATGGGTAAACTGAAAACCTACTACTTGCAACTAGCATCTGAAGTGGAGGGCAATCTTGTAGGACTGAGCCCTTAGCCTGTGGGGGTCTGTGCTAACGCCTGTTAGTGTGAGAATTGAACGGAATTGTAGGACAGCCAGTTGGTGTCGGCTGGAGAGTTGATGTGTAGGGAAAAAAAAATCCCACACATCTAGTGTCAGAGTGAAGTATTGAACAGTGAGTGTGAGTATAGAGAAAAATAGTTTGTATTTCCTATAAAATAATACGTTAGTAAAGTTAAAGAAAATCAATGACATGGTGGCCCATGTGCCCACAATTTGACAATCCTTTATAAAGGATATATGTGCTATCTCATTCCTTTCCCTGGATGTAACTATGATCCTGAATTTTATACTAAGAATTCTCCCAATTTTCTTAAAACTGGTATCACATATGACTGAATTTCTACAAATACATTAATTACTTCTGCTTGGGGCGTTTGCACTTTATAGAAATGAAATCACGCAGGATGCATTCTTCATCATTTCTGCTTTTTCTTTTCAACATTTTATTTTAGAGATTGGTTAATGTTGATACACATAGCAATAATTCACTGATTTCTAATAATATGATGGGAAAAACTATCCATGTTGATATATAGAGTTAATTCATAACAAATTGCATGTGTTTACTACAATGTGAGAATCTTTGTCTTTTAACAGGAAAGTTGATTCATTAATATTTGCTATTTTCACTGATTCTAAAGTGCAGTAACAGACTAAAATATTTTGGAATAAATCTCCCAATACAAAATATCTATAAATGTTAGTTTACTATATAACAAATATCTGTAAAGCAAAGGTTATATGAGTGAAGGAATCACAAATGAGTGCCTTGTAACACTGTTGAGTCCCAGTTACTCATAAGTACCTGTTTTTTCATCCATAGACAATAGAAGTTGAACCACTTTCAGGCTATGTCCTTGGTTTATGGGCAGATTTTTCTAATCTGAGTTCATTGGTACTTTCAAAATTACTTCCTAATTACAGTGCATTCACTCCTGTCCCTATGAAGGTATTGGAAAAGCATCCTATATATGCATATGGGCTGCAATTCTTCAACTCTATCTCTCACACTCTACCTCTGAGTTCTCTCTTCAGTTTCAGTATCTGGAGATTTCCCATTCTTTGTTTTGATTACGTAGTTGAAATATTACATACACAAACACACATACACGGAAAATACTTATTTAGCGTTTCTTGTTTTGAAACGGAGTTTTGTTCTTGTTGTCTTGTTGCCCAGGCTGGAGTGCACTGGTATGATCTCAGCTCACCCCAACCTCCACCTCCCAAGTTCAAGCCATTCTCCTGCCTCAACCTCCCGAGTAGCTGGGATTACAGGGGTGTGCCACCACGCCCAGCTAATTTTGTATTTTCAGTAGAGACGGAGTTTCTCCATGTTGGTCAGGCTGGTCTCAAACGCCCAACCTGATCTGCCCGCCTCAGCCTCCCAAAAGTGCTAGAATTATAGGCGTGATCCACCATGCCCGGCCAGAATTTCTATCTATTCAAAGTAAAATAAGGAGCCTTTCATATTTGCCCAGTCTGCTGTCATTGTGAGATATTTGATGTGATCTTTCCAGAAACCAGGTTTTATAAAGTATATAATGCTACTATCAATATGTAATTAAACAGTTTTGTTGTAGCATTTTAAATTTAAAAATTACTTACAATTGGCCTATAAATGAGCAAAAATATTTTTAAGACTTGAAATACATATTCAATATAAAATATATGTATTATATCCAAATATATGTAAAAATTGAAAATAGTGTATGTGATATACAATATATTACTTATACCTATGTAATCTGTTACATATTATCTATAAGATAAAATTTTTCAAATAAACACAAATACTATTAGAGCTGATTTTTGTGCATCATAGCAATGTTTACATTTTACTCCCCTAAAAGACCCCCAAAGACTGAAGGGTACATTCTTCTATCAATGTCTAAACACTGCAGAAAAAATATAAAGCCAAAATTGTTTTTCCTCTTCAATAAATTCTTTCTGGAATAAGAATTCGATTTTTTAAAAAATAGTTTCTAAATTGGTAAATTTAAATTAAATTTTTTATTTTTTTAATTTCTATTTTGTTTTTGTAACTTTACGTCCAGGCTGCATCATTCACATCAAAACAGTCACTTGATTTCCAGTAGAGAATCAACAAGTATTTATGATACAGATGTTATTCACATTGTCCTCAAGTGACCATCAAACTTGCTTTTATTCCTTAATGGAAAAGTATTAGGAAACATAGAAAAAAGTTCTTGGCATGGCATGATATGAGCAGGAATGCTAGAAGATAATTCTTTTCAAAAATATCTCTCCTCTTTAGATCTCAACTTTAAAGTTTTATTATTGCAAATTCAAGGCTGTTGGTGAAAGTTTTCTGAAACCATCAGTTCTAAAGGTTTAAACATTATTAACCCCTAATTAACATTAGTATTGTAAAGTGAATTCAAACACAACACTTTTCAAAATATATTATTCCTCAGTATGCTAGTATCAATATACTTAAAAAGTGTTTTGGTTCCTCAAAAAATTAAACATGGAAATATCATCTAATCCAGTAATTCTACCCCTAGGTACATACCAAAAAGAAATGAAAATTGGTATTCAAAGAAAACATATACACAAATGTTCATAACACCATTATTCAAAATAGCCAAAAGGTATCCATTAACTGCCTACATCTAACAACAAATGAATGGATATCAAATGCGGTATGTTCATACAATAGAATATCACTCAGCCGTAAAAAGGAATGAACTACTGATACACGCTACAACATGACTGAACCACAAAAAAAAATTATGCTAAGTGAAAGATTTCAGACACAAAAGATCATATGTTATGTTAAATGATTCCCTTTGTATAAAATATTGAGATTAGGTAAATCTATAAAGACAGCAGATTAATGGTTGCACAGGCTTGAGGGAGGTGCAATGGGAAGTAAAGACTTAATGGATACAGAGTTCCCTTTTGAGGTGATGAAAATGTTGTGGAACTAGGTGGAGGGGTGGTTATGCAGCATTGTAAATGTAATAAATGCCACTGAGTTGTACACCTTAAAATGGTTAACTATGTTGTGTAAATTTTACATCAATAAAAAAGGAAAAATGGAGGGTTCTATAATGTGTAATTTGGAGAGTCACAATTCACACTAGCATTTTACAGACTCTGAGAACTCCTGCAGTACCTTACACATTTAAGTCATATTTCTCAAATGCATTGGATTACAAAAACCTCCGTATTCTGTGTATATGCATGTGTGCATATGTGCCTGCACACACTCCTGCACACATTTGCACATGTGTTTGCTTAACAACTACCTCATATGCCTCATCTTTAAGGCTTAGCAGACCTGTTTTGGGTCAGAATCACAAAAAGAGATAACAAAGTACAGAGCAAATAAATCCTTTAAGATCAGTGAGGAAGAGGCCATGCGCAGTGGTGGCTCACACCTGTAATCCCAGCACTTTGGGAGGCTGAGATGGGTGGATCACCTGAGGTCAGGACTTCGAGACCAGCCTGACCAACATGGCAAAACCCTGTCTCTACCAAAAATAAAAAAAAAAAAAAAATTTTCTACCAAAAATTTAAAATATATATATTTTTTGAATTTTCTACCAAAAATACATAGCCAGGCATGGTGGCACATGTCTGTAATCCCAGCCACTCAGGAGGTTGAGGTGGGAGAATCCCTTGAACCTGGCAGTTGAAGGTTGCAGCAAGTTGAGATCGCTCCACTGCACTCCAACCTAGGCAACACAGTGAGACTCTGTCTCAAAAAAAAAAAAACCATGAGGAAGTAAAAAGGTGTCCATACTAAGAAGCCCTTAAATATCAAGAACAGAGGTGAAGAAAAATAAAAGACAGATACAGAAAGGAAAGGTGGGTGAATAATTAAAATCAAATTGCAAAGGAACATAGGTAGCGTCAGTGAGGTGAAGATCAGGAGATTTGTACCCACGTCTCAGGTCAGATTCTCTAGGACGTGGACTCTGAGATGGTTGTGAGCAGGAAGTCGAGGGAGAATCCTCTGAGGATGTACATCTGTAAGGGGAAAGGAACAAAGGATTGGAAGGAGGAAGAAGCCAAACTGTGATGCAGGTCCTACAAAGACTTCAGCTAATCTCAAGAGAAGCTGTAATACAAAATGGCCCTTCAGAGATATCCAGGTCTTGTCTCTCAGAACCAGTGGGTCATGGGGTGCTAGCTGCCTCAAGCATATAGCCTTGGTAAGGAAGACAATTCCTGTGAAGAACCATCAGAAGAAAAGACTCCTGGAAGCTGAGTGATCAAATGCCTAAGCACTGAAGCGGGAATGTGGAGACCATATCATAACATTCACTACACAGGGTCACAATTTTCTGAAAAGTGTCCAACATCCCAAAAACATAATTCTAATAAGACCTCTTCCCACAACCACAAATCCAAGAAATGGCACCTTCAGGAAGTCTCCACTAAACAATTCTGAGTGATTTCCTATCCCCAGCCATTGTTTGATGCAGTGGGTATTTTCACTTTGTGGAGAAAAGGAAAAATTATTTTCCAGTAGAGTATCCTCTCTAGCAGGGTAGCTCAACAAGTTTGTGTTAACACTACCCCCAAAACTTGTTACAGATCAATTAACCTCAAATTAAAATGATCATTTCTTGCTGGTATCCTCTAATAGTTCATTAATTGATATCAAATAATGCTACTTGTTGCTTTTAATCTCTGGTTTTTCCATTGTAGTCTGCCTACCTTCTACATCGGAGTCACTTCAAGGAAAGAGGGCTAATAATTGAAAATAGATATCTGTGGGTCTCTCTCCAGATGGACTAAACCTGAATCACTGAGGAAGAAGCACAGCAACCCGTTCTTTATGTTTTGGGATATTTTTATGGATATAAATGTTCAAGAACTACTATTACGAGTTCTCTAAATCTCCCTAGTTTGAGTCAAATCATCCAGGAGTCATGGGCTCACAGCTCTTCACATTAGCCTCAATAGGTCTTTTTTTATTTAATTGCACTTTCGTGAGATGCCCAGAGCCAATACCGAGGTGTATTATATAAACTTCACTGAACAACTTGTGTCTGCGTTTACTGTTGAGATTATGTGTAGGACAATACATGATGTCTTGTCTGTAAAGACTTGGGAGAAAATTCTGATCGCATAATCAGATAGAATTGTTCATCTCTTGAGCAACTAGATAGATTTAACACGATAAGTAGTGTGACTCACTTACCTTTAGTGTTTCCTTCTTCTCACTGGCTAGCAGAAACTCAGAGTCAAGTTTTTGGCACACCTCTAGAAAATATGCGTGACTCCATTGTGTGATTTTTGTGTCCTGACTCACTTTTACTTTCACTGAACTTTCCTGAGTCCTTTTTTTAAAACCATTTATTTGCTATTTCATATGTATTTTATTAAATGGTTTTTTAAATCCTTTCTGGGACAAGCCTGGGCATAAATAGTCAACTGTATTCCAATTATTAACACGTACCAGACATTCAACAAGTTCAGTCCATCAGTGAAATACCTTAACAGCCAAGAAGTAGCCCCTGCCAATGTATTATATATGCTTTTGCACGGCACTGTGTGAAGAAATTCTAGCAATGTTGTAAGCAATTAGTTGGATAGGATTTCAACTTTTGACACCAATAACCGGTCTAACAACATTCTGTGACTTGGCATATCAGTGAACATAGGAGAAAATAATAGGGCTTGTGCATTTCCAAAGAACTATTGAGGAAGGAATTCAGAAAATGTCCCACAATTTTAATTCTCTTTTCTTTTCATTTAATCTTCCTCGCTTATGCATGCACAAGCATAAAAGTAATATAAAAATTACAGAACCCCCAGATTTCATTTAAATCTCTCTAGCCCTTTGGACAACTACACAGTGCAAATTCCCTCTTTTCACCCAGTCATGCATTATACTTTGCTATAGGATGAAAAAATTCCTGATAAATGTCATCATGATTTAGTTCATGTTGGGAAAAGTAAGGTTACATTTAAAATATTTAGAAGTTTGAAGTTATTACATTACAGATGAGTTTGTATTTCTTAGTATGTATTAACTGTAAGAGTGTATTAGAATAAGTGTTAGATGTTGCCTATGACTATATAAAGTATCTGAGTCAACCAGAAATGAGCTCACACTTCTAATAACTTAAGCATGAATAAGTGAATCATAAAAAAACCCTCCATTCCTTTTACTGAAATAATCCTGGGAAAGATGGAAACAGCACAGGCCTCTGCTTCTGATAACAGATATGGGAAGGAAACATGGAAGAGCCCTGGAAAATCTTTGGGCTGTTAGAATTAGCTTTCTTTTTTT
>NW_012098876.1:2534861-2537527 GCF_000951045.1 Mandrillus leucophaeus | reverse complement strand
GAGATATAATTAAACTAAAGAGCTTCTACACAGCAAAAGAAACTACCATCAGAGTGAACAGGCAACCTACAGAATGGGAGAAAATTTTTGCAATCTACCCATCTGACAAAGGGCTAATATCCAGAATCCACAAAGAACTTAAATAAACTTACAAGAAAGAAATCAAACAACGCTATCAAAAAGTAGGTGAAGGATATGAACAAACACTTCTCAAAAGAAGACATTTATGCAGCCAACAGACACACAAAAAAATGCTCATCATCACTTGCCCTCAGAGAAATGCAAATCAAAATCACAATGAGATATCATCACTCACCAGTTAGAATCAGCTTTCTATAGAGACAGCATATTAGTTAAGCAGGTTCTAGCATTAGATTGTTAGGGGTTAAACTCCAGCCCTAATGTTTATCAAGCAGTCAGTACTACGATATTTGACTTAGTCTTTCTGTGCCTCAGTCTCTCTTTCTATAAAGTAAGAATGATAACACTACCTATCTCACAGAATTGTTTTGAGGATTAAATAGGTTGATCTATAAAGAGCTCTTAGATCTAGAAAATAAAATTTTAATAAATATTAAATGTTAAACTCCTTTCTGGATGATGTCCTGAGACACAGATTTACCTGTATTCCTTATTAGGAAATTTGATATGAGGTACAGGCCAAGAATAGCCATTATTACCATAATTGCTACTAGCTCCATCCATAATGGAAGATCCCATTACATAGTAGCCAAGTTCAGAATGAGCAAGCCTTGTGTGCTTTGCTGAGGAAGTGGAACTTTATCCTCAAGACAAATAAGAGTCATTAGAAGGTTATAATGTAGTAAGAAGTGTTAAGTGCTCAGATTTGGCTTTTGCAAGGATTATTCTGTGGATAAAGCACTGTTGAGATGAATGAGAGAAACACACACACAATCAGCGGCTTAAACAAGATAGAAGTGTGTGTTGTGTGGTGCATGTGTGTGTCTGTGCATGCACGCATAGGTTTTGGGGGATTTTTCCGTTTCCCATATAAATGAGATCTATTTACATGGCTAGTAAGGCAAATTCTCACATTGATCCATGAATCCTCTATTCTGGTTGCTTCTTCATCCTCAAAAATGTAGATTCACTTCAAATTCAAGGGTGGCTACTCAAAAGGTAGTTATTATGTTTCCGTTCCAGGATTAGGAAAGGAAAAAAACAAAAGGAGGTTATACAGCCTTCCCTTAAGAACAGCTCCTAGAACTTACTCAAGAGGCTTCAGCCTACTTGTCCTTGTTGGAGCTTAGTTAGATGGTTACTTTAGATGCAAGTGAATCTGGAAAATGTGTTGCTTATTTTAAGTGGCCATGTAATTAAAAAAACTCAACTATTAAGTGAAAGGGGGAAAGGCAATTCTAGGGGACAAGTAGGAGTCTTCACCATTTGCAAATAGCTAGTGAAGATGTCAGAAAGCTGTATCTTATAAGACTGGGTCACCAGCTTCATGAAAAAGGACCAGTCAAGGAGTATCGCAGGTTTCTGTTTTTGGTGAAAGGATAGAGGACATTTCATTCAACAACGTAAGAAAAAGCTACTTGGTAAGGAAGATCATGAATAAATTAACCTTTAAGCATATTAAGCTTAAAATACTGGGCCAGGTGCCGTGGCTCACACCTGTAATCCCAGCACTTTGGGAGGCCGAGGCAGGCTGATCATGAAGTGAGGAGATCTTCACCATCCTGGTTAACACGGTGAAATCCCGTCTCTACTAAAAAATACAACAAATTAGCCTGGCATGGTGGCGGGTGCCTGTAGTCCTAGCTACTCGGGAGGCTGAGGCAGGACAATGGTGTGAACCTGGGAGGCAGAGCTTGCAGTGAGCCGAGCTATCGCGCCACTGCACTCCAGCCCGGACGATAGAGCGAGACTCCGTCTCAAAAGAAAAAAAAGAAGATACTGTGGGACAACCCAGTGGAAATTATATCTAAACAACTATATTTGAATTTGAGAAACTCAGGAGATAAATTCCCGCTAGAGATACAGACTTGCGAGTCACCTCTAGAGCAGGTGGTTAAAAACAAGAAAGCGAATGAGGTAGCATGGATCTACTTTCCCCTTTCTTGTTGTGGCCTAAATGGATGAGAGCATGCAGCTGGTAAGTGCACCACCCCACAGGCTCTAGGATAATGGACTTGTGTGGCCACTCCAGGGGCTGAGGGCAGGGGTTACTCTCTTATCTTCACACAGGTTGAAATGGAAAGAGGAAGCATAGTACAGACAGAACAAGTGGAAAAAGAATTCCATGGAGAGTCTGTGAAGACAGAGGGTGTATTTATAATGGAATGAGATCCCACAGGTTACAACAAAAATCCTGAGGAGGAGATCTGGAGGGCAGGGAAAAAGACCTGGGAAGGTATCTAAGAAACAGCTGGCCAAAGAGGCCTGCATTATTATGGGTGGCCAAAATGGAGATAGGAGTGTCATGTCAAATTATAAATAATTTGAAAGAGACATGGTTTTTTACTTAGGTAGTACAGGGTTCTAAATCCAAGTAGAAGCAGAGGCCTGATGACTCCACAATCTACGGTCCTGTACTAGAGCCTTTGGCCTACATTCAGAGCTTGAAATGGAACCAGGACAAGGAGCAGCCCTGAGGACTGTGGAAGTCCTTTGCAGGGGCAGACCCTCTGTCCAGGTGTTAG
>NW_012098876.1:2516604-2532876 GCF_000951045.1 Mandrillus leucophaeus | reverse complement strand
TGGAGCTTAGTTAGATGGTTACTTTAGATGCAAGTGAATCTGGAAAATGTGTTGCTTATTTTAAGTGGCCATGTAATTAAAAAAACTCAACTATTAAGTGAAAGGGGGAAAGGCAATTCTAGGGGACAAGTAGGAGTCTTCACCATTTGCAAATAGCTAGTGAAGATGTCAGAAAGCTGTATCTTATAAGACTGGGTCACCAGCTTCATGAAAAAGGACCAGTCAAGGAGTATCGCAGGTTTCTGTTTTTGGTGAAAGGATAGAGGACATTTCATTCAACAACGTAAGAAAAAGCTACTTGGTAAGGAAGATCATGAATAAATTAACCTTTAAGCATATTAAGCTTAAAATACTGGGCCAGGTGCCGTGGCTCACACCTGTAATCCCAGCACTTTGGGAGGCCGAGGCAGGCTGATCATGAAGTGAGGAGATCTTCACCATCCTGGTTAACACGGTGAAATCCCGTCTCTACTAAAAAATACAACAAATTAGCCTGGCATGGTGGCGGGTGCCTGTAGTCCTAGCTACTCGGGAGGCTGAGGCAGGACAATGGTGTGAACCTGGGAGGCAGAGCTTGCAGTGAGCCGAGCTATCGCGCCACTGCACTCCAGCCCGGACGATAGAGCGAGACTCCGTCTCAAAAGAAAAAAAAGAAGATACTGTGGGACAACCCAGTGGAAATTATATCTAAACAACTATATTTGAATTTGAGAAACTCAGGAGATAAATTCCCGCTAGAGATACAGACTTGCGAGTCACCTCTAGAGCAGGTGGTTAAAAACAAGAAAGCGAATGAGGTAGCATGGATCTACTTTCCCCTTTCTTGTTGTGGCCTAAATGGATGAGAGCATGCAGCTGGTAAGTGCACCACCCCACAGGCTCTAGGATAATGGACTTGTGTGGCCACTCCAGGGGCTGAGGGCAGGGGTTACTCTCTTATCTTCACACAGGTTGAAATGGAAAGAGGAAGCATAGTACAGACAGAACAAGTGGAAAAAGAATTCCATGGAGAGTCTGTGAAGACAGAGGGTGTATTTATAATGGAATGAGATCCCACAGGTTACAACAAAAATCCTGAGGAGGAGATCTGGAGGGCAGGGAAAAAGACCTGGGAAGGTATCTAAGAAACAGCTGGCCAAAGAGGCCTGCATTATTATGGGTGGCCAAAATGGAGATAGGAGTGTCATGTCAAATTATAAATAATTTGAAAGAGACATGGTTTTTTACTTAGGTAGTACAGGGTTCTAAATCCAAGTAGAAGCAGAGGCCTGATGACTCCACAATCTACGGTCCTGTACTAGAGCCTTTGGCCTACATTCAGAGCTTGAAATGGAACCAGGACAAGGAGCAGCCCTGAGGACTGTGGAAGTCCTTTGCAGGGGCAGACCCTCTGTCCAGGTGTTAGAGAGATTTTTAAAATTATCTCCTTTCTGTTAGCAGCAGTCTTCAATGGTGGAGGCATGTCCTCAATATATAGCCCTCGGTTATTTATGACGGTTAACTTAGATCAAAGGACCTGCAGCCCAAAGGCCAAATCAGATCCACTGCTCATTTTTGTAAACAAAGTTTCATTGAAATATAGTCACAACCATTCATTCAGTATCATCTCTGGCTGCTTCAGTGCCACAACAGCAGAGCCGAATAATTTTACAAAGATCGTATGGCCTGCAAAGTCTCAAATACAGTATTCTGTATCTGGCTTTTGAGAGAAAAAGTTTGTCAACTCCTAATTTGGGTAGACTATATGAAGCACAAAATACAATATCTAGCACATAGTAAGTGCTAACAAATTACACTTGTTTTTGTTTTTATTTTTAAAGTCAAATCTTGATTACCAACGCCTTTGTTATTGGTAATTTGATTTTAGACACTCTGGGGAAACCATTCATCCTTGCTAATTTACATGTGGTAAATTGGTGGTAAAATTTACACAACTCTCCATTTTATCTAAAGCCTTGTATATATAATTTCAGCCATATGGATTTTATGTGTTTGGAGATCATGGCTAATTCAACCATATGGAGATTATTTTAACTTAAAGACATTAAAAACCAACAGATGATTTCATCTCTCATATATGCAATTATAATAAGAGTCAAAATGTCCTACTTTTGGGTGCCAGGACAAATGAATTTAAAGGGTGTTTTTAATCACTAATACTGAGCATAAAAATGGAAGTAAAAGTGAGATTCAGTTTAAGATATAATATTAAAGGTTGTCACATTATGAAAATTAAAAATATTCTAAAATAGCAAAAAAAAAACAAAACAAGACTCATGGATCCTATAACCTATTCTCCATTGACCTTAAGCCCATTAAAATTAAAATCCTGTGATATGGTGATACACTAAATGCTAATCCAAATGATGTTTAGAGTTTGGTGGAAAAAAATTTCCCCTGGAGAATATAAGAAATATACCTATTTAATATATTTGGTAAAATTTGGCAGAGATTTGCTAAAGAATGTAATTTGAGAATAGGCAGATAGAGTTAACACCTCATTAAAAAAGTACCAAAGAGTGTCTTGTTAAATAAAAGGTCGTCACAGCACAATCCCACTGCCAGGAGGCTTCAGCGTTGAGCTCGATATTGATGGAAAAGGAAATGGCTAATTTGGGAAAGTCTGTTTGTGTTGTGCTCAATCCTTAGCATCCTGGAGGCCAAGAAGAGTTCACATCTCATAAAGTCTCAGGCCTTGGCCGAGATCACATTTGAGGTAGTCATAAATTGTTTTCAGTGCCTGGCCAGCTCCTCTTAGCACTTATTTACATGTTCATGAAGTTTTTCCCATTCCTCACAGTACCAGCGCTTACGATGAAAATGTTCCCTATCTGCACTCCGCAGTGTGGTAATCCCGACCCACATGTGGCTACTGAGCACTTGAAATGTGGCTACTGCAACTGAGGAACTAGATTCTTAATCTGTTTCAGTTTTCATTGATTTAAATTTAAGTGTGTATTTGAATAGCCACATGGGGCTAGCAACTACCATATGGGACATTACAAGTTTTAAATTGAATAGGTTTCTGATTATCTTCAAAACAAAGGAAAGTGTTGGGGATTTTCTTTTTCCACAAATGACATTAATTATTGTTCAAAGGTGTTCTTCACTAGGTAGACGACCCACCCGATCTGACCTGCTACACCCTGTACCTTCACTACTCTCCCATCCTTCAAAATATACTTATCCCATGTCTCATTTCTGAAACTCTTTTCTTCTAATCACTTACGTGATAAATTAACACAGTAAAAGAGAGCCAAAAAAAAAAAAAAAGCACAAAATGTCAAGAAACAGTGCCCTCTTCTAAAGACATTTTTAAGTCTAAAGATAAACATCACAAGTTTATAAGAAAAAATAAATTTACGCATGTGGGGCAGGAGCAGAGGGTATATGGAAAATCTATGTACCTTCCTCCCAATTTTGCTGAGAACTTAAACCTGCTCTAAAATACTAAGTTTTGTAAAATCAACCAATTAATTAATCAATCAAGTTAGGATAGGATTGGAAAAATTCATTTAGAAATTGTGGAATATCCTTACAATATAATATTAGTAAGATCAAATATATATATATAATATAATTCCAATTTTGTTTATTTACGTGTACAATCCTTAGGTGTCCAGGTTATTGGATCAAACAAAAGTGTTATGATTTTATAAAAGGAGACACAAGAGTAGAAGGACAAAGCTGACTCTTTCATAGGAGAACTTTCTGGAAAATAGGTAAAATGGAAGGAAGACTTACATAACCCTAGATTTAGTTATTATTTAATCTGTCTACTGTTGTAATGCAATAAAAAATTGTGTCAACCCCATCTATGACTGAAGTAAGTATCGTCCACAAAGCTACCATAATCTTTTCAATGAGCTTGCTGGCTCATAGATGAGGAAATTACATTCTTTTTCTCTGTTTCAGTGTTTCCACCTTGAATGGAAATCAAACACCTGAGTGACCTCCCTATGACTGAGAATTGGGTGGGGACATCCTGCAAATTCTCACCAAACAGTTTTGAGTGGAAAACGATTGCATCTTTAAAGGGTTTTAAAGAGTAGAATGTGCTTTCCCTGAGATGGCATTAATTTTTACCCAGTTCACACATTTTTATTTTAGAGCAATCGCCACATTTCAACAAGTAATTGGAAAGAACTCATCCACATTTCTCTACTCAGGGCTTAGCTACATTACTGTTTTGCTTCCAGGTGCTGCTTGCATTACTCATTCTCATTCTGATAATAAAAAGTGACGTCTCCAGCCACTAAGTTGAACCTTGGGATAGAGAAAGCTGCATATTTTTATAAAAGAAAAAGGCTCACTCTTTATTTTACGTGAGTTCCACCTAACCCACCTAAAATCCACCTCAAATCCCAGAGGTATTTTACCTCAGCTACCTTGTTGCTGTCATGTTCTATTTTCAGTTGACTATATTCTGAATACTTTTCAAATTTATATAATTAAATTTTTTCAATAAAATTCTTAAATGAAAAATTAACTTAACATTTTACATGTACATAGGAAAAGATCTTTTAGTTTTGGGGAGACAACAACAATAATAACAATTGACATAAAGATATGTTTTGATAAACAATATCAATAGAGAAATAAATATCGATAAAAGCTAGTGCCTTATTTAGAGCTCACACACTTTTACAAACTCTTTGAGGTGACACAATAAAAGACAAAAGCATACTTCAACTTTCTTTTTTAATTACCAATGACAGAAAGATGAAAATGGAAAAGTTACACAGGATGAGGGAAGTGGAAAACAATTGTCAAAAAAGTAAAGTCCACATAATACTTTAGTCCACAAATTATGTGCTAGAAATAAAAATAAGATCCTAAGCACTTCAACTGACTAAAAAGCCTCCTTCTTGGCCAAGGCACTGCAGGGAAACATTCTGATTCCTTGCCATGACTGGATGGGAGATTAGACACACCTCAGTATTCCCCTTCCTTAATAACCTTTAACCAGAATTCTTTCCTAAGAAGTAGGCAGAAACCAGCTCTAGAAGACAAGAAACAAATCACTTTTCTTTTTTTTTTTTTTTTTTTGAGCTGGAGTCTCACTCTGTTGCCCAGGCTGTAGTGCAATGGTGTGATCTCAGCTCACTGCAACCTCCGCCTCCTGGGTTCAAGCTATTCTCATGTCTCAGTCTCCCGAGTAGCTGGGATTACAGGGCCCACCACCACGCCCTGCTAGTTTTTGTATTTTTAGTAGAGACGGGGTTTTGCCATATTCTTCAGGTTGGCCTCAAACTCCTGACCTCAGGTTATTCACACATGTTGGCCTCCCAAAGTGCTGGGATTACAGGTGTGAGCCACCACGCTCGGTCATGAATCACTTATTCTTTTATTGCCTTTAGACAATCATCTGAGGCCATGACCAGACCTCCCTCTTGGCAGTTTCAGCTTGAAGGCTCACCTGTTTCACAATGAACCTCTTACTGAAAACTGACCACCATCCCCAGACTAGTTTTGGCTGGCTTATGGAAAGGGGACAGTGAGGGTTTTCATATCCTCTGCTTCACTTTTTGATATCAGAAGGCCAAAAGCTCCACCAATGTATCATGCTGACGGTAACATTTTTCGAACATGGAACCCATGAAGAGGCATGCAGTGCAACTGCTCATGTTCATGTTCCTCTTTTATAAAATATTCATGGCTCCTCCGATGGCCTGTTAAGTATGTATGCTTAGCCAACCCACTCAGCGTAAATTTCTGTTCCCTTTATCCCTCCCTCCGAGTGCTGGCTCTTACCTTCTGCCAGAAGCTGTGCTTCTCTGCAGGATGACCAGCCTGTAGACTAGCAACCCTTTATGAGAAATAAAGCTCTCCTTTCCAAATCTATGAATCTCATTATTTTTCAATTGATAGTGACCACTGTATCAATATTCAATATTAAAATTGTCAATCCTCACCAGCACATGACAGAGACTTCCCCAGTGTAGTCTGCCCCTCAATTCTGAGGAAACTAGGAGAAGCTCCATTTCTGAGCCCAGAGCTCAGGAAAAGAAAAACCTGTGACCTCCACATTAACCTGAGCAGTCAAAAACCTTTTCTGTTATATGAAGTGGGCCATCAGCAGCACAAGTGACATTTATAAACCAGATATATTTTTGTGACATAGTCGTCCAATCATGAGCTAAAAAGGGAGTTTCTGCAAGTAAGAAGTGAAAAAACACATTGTTATGATCCGAGCTGTGTTCCCCTAAAATTCCTGTGTCGAAGCTCTAACCCCTAGAACCTTAGAAGAGGAATATATTTGGAGATAGGGCCTTTAAAGAGTAATTAAGGTAAAATGAAGTCATAGGAGACAGTCAAATGCCTAGGCAGATAAAAAGGGGTCCCTGGAAAATCACCAACCCACCCCGCAAGTATTTACATCAGATTTTTTTGTACAGATGAGAAAATCTGCCAGGGCTTTGTCTGAGCATGCCTACATGTGCACTGGGGGAACAGGGTGGAGCCACAGTCAGTGAGTGGAGCCACGGTCGGGGTGGAGCCACAGTCAGCGGGAGGAGCTCCGGTGTGGTGGTGTGAGTTTCAATCTGTGAGGTGGGAGGCCTGTCAGCAGGACTCCATCTTGCTTTGCTGGTTTTTTTGTTTGTTTGTTTTCCCCTTTATGCCCAGTAAAATTCTGCTCTACTTACCCTTCAGTATGTCCACGTGCCTAAATTTTTCTGGTTGTGTGACAAGAACCCGGTTTTAGCTAAATTAAGGAGCAAAATTCTGCACCAATATGGGTGGGCCCTAATGGAATATGACAGGTGTCCTTATAAGAAGAGAGGGTCAGAGACACACAGAAAGGGAAGACTACACGAAGACCCAGTAAGGTGGACCTCTGCAAGCGAAAGAGAGAAGTCTTGGAAGAAAACAATCCTATTGGCACCTTGATTTTGGACTTCTAGCCTTCAGAATGGTTAAGAAAATAACGTACAGCTGTTTAAGCCCCCCAGTCTATGGTTCTATGTTATGGCAGCGCTGGCAAACTAATTACAGGCTCTTTTCCAAAATTTCTAAATCCAGTTGTTTCTTAGATTAAATGGCACATGGAAGACTGGTTAAAATGTGCCCTCATGACTATAAAAAGAGTATCACCAACACTGGTCTGACTTCTACAGGTCTATCATGTTGATGGCAAGACTTTCTCACTGCACTTTTACAGACAAGATTTTCCTCAAGCCAGATAGGATGCTGCCTGTTCACTTTTCTATTTTAAAAATGCTTTGCAAATGGAGCTGCTAAGTAATTGATAACATATGGTTAACAGGAGAAATAGAATAAAAGAAAAAGACTCTCTCTCCATAGCATTGTTCTCCAGACCTTTTTTCCAGCTGGGCTTCTACCAAAGGAAGCACTCTGAAAAGAAGCAACTGAGGAGCACTTTAAAATGTGAGTCCTAGGAAACAATCAACCTTACTTCCTGGCACTTGTGTCTTTGTCAAGCAACAGGAACACCAGAATTGCCCTAATGGAATGGAACAATGACCTATTTATTCTGATATCCTGTCTCCTACTGAGACTTATGCCAGGTTCTTTTGAAGAAGGGCTAAACACCACATAAGCACCCTATTGTGTGCCACTTGATTGCATATGGAGTTGGAAGACTTTGGAGAGTGTGGGAAGGGTGTTTTTCTTTCTAAAAACACGTGGGATGTATGAACATTATGCAGTCATTTGTCCCCGTAATTTGAATGTCTAGAGACTTCAGTTAGCAGGATTTCTGAGCTGCAAAGAATATAGAATATAGTAGTCATACACACCACTATGTATTTTATCATTTTCAACTACCATTTGGTTTCTGTACCTTGTCTTCTTTGCTCTCTAAGGTGATCATACTACCACCTTTTTAAAATTTTTTATTTTGACCTTCAGTAAATTTCATGTATTCAATTTCCCATGCCTTCCTACGGGATACTAATAGTCTCTAGTAATCCATACGGATCAAATTTTAATCTAGATCCGAGACAGAGTAGGAACAGGGCTTTGTTTCAGTTCATCCCCACTAGAGCATTCTTCCATGCATTCCCACTGATTGCAAAACCCATACCACTACCTGACACTGTACCATTAACTCAAGCCTTTAGTCATAGAAAGAAAATAGCCATTCTGTATTGTCTTTCTGTGCTTTCATAATGTTTAACCATGTCTTTTATTTAGAGAATTCCAGGAAATGGCCTTAGGAAATCCAAAATATGAAACCCAGGTTGCAGAGTGTCTCACCTCAGGCGTAAGTGCTAAATAATGGATTTGCAGCCTTGTTGCCACAGGCCAGACCACCAGGTGACCCATTGCTCAAGACAGCCATCACAACCAGATAATGCTGACCTGCATACCCTACCCCTGATTTAAATTCTTGTGCTTCTCCTAATATCCCAACTGGCTTTTTTCAAGGAGTGAGTCAGGGAATTCTCTCTCAGGCGGTCTCCCTTATGCCCGAGCATAAGCTCCAATGAAGACTTGTCCGGGAGAACTCTTTTGGCCTCATGTCAATTTCTATTGCACTGAAAGCCCAAGAACTCATGGTTGGTAACAGATCCATGAAAAATTTATAATCCTTAACTTTAGCTGGGCATCAGAACAATATTTTATTTATCTCTATTTGATATCTATTTTTGTTAGCGGTGGAAGAGATCTGAGTTACCCCGAGTTACCAGTGGCAAATCTATATGGGTTCACAGCAACTTCAGTCCTTGCCTCCTCAGAAGAAAGAATTTGACTGAGGGGCATAAAGCAGAAAAAGAGACCAAGGCAAGTTTCACAGCAGAAGTGGAAGTTTGTTTTAAAAGACTTTAGAGTAGGAAAATTTGCTTTAAAGAGGTCCAAGCAGGCACTTGAAGGTCCAGGAGAGAAAAGAGAGCAAAAGAAAACAGCAAAAATGACCTTTAACCTTGATCCTAGGACTTTATAGGCTTACCTCTTTCCCCTGATTCTTCCCTTAGAGTGGGTTTTCCTCATGCTTGGTGCTCTCCTTACCTTTGGGAATTGAACATGCTCAGTTTGTTTAGGTAATTATACACATGCACATCTGAGGCTTTCTTCCCTTTTCCAGTGGAGTGTGACCCAGAAGATTATATCTTAACACGCAGGCCCCGGAAGTTGCTTCTCCCTGGGGTCTGCATTCAATTAACATTTTTATGTTAACAGGTGTGGACCATCAGGAAATGGCCTTTCCCTGACACTGCCGAACTATCATTTTTAGAGAGGCAATGTGATAATTGCTGAACCATCACCTGACATTTCTAGTGGGTGGGGGAGAGCCCTCTCTTGTCCTGCTCATACTTAACTACCTGTAACATTTTCACACAGTTGTAAACAAAGAACAAGAAAAAAACTACTTTTTCTTTGGAACGCTTTAGAAACCTCAAATGCATCCTTGTATTTCCTACTACTTGCATTATTTTGTTAGATATCTAATGTTTACCCAATCAATTATTAGCTTTTGTATTACATAATGTTTATATCCTTGAAGTTTCAAAATACACCAACAATTTTAATATACTAATGAGTAGCTGCTGATGAGGCTCAGAACACACCACCACCCCAAACTATGACTGTAGATCGGAATAATCTGAATGGGGCACTCCAAATATGCCTTTTTCACCTAAGGATTATTTTGAGCTGGTTACATTCAGAAAGTAGGCAGACACAGGCATAGCTCTTTAAAGTTACCTTTTTGTAAATGAAATTTATATCTGTAAAGTAAGTGTCCATTTGTAAGGGTATCTTCCTCTCTACACCAAGAAGAGAAGGAAGACTAAATCACTAGAGACTCCAGAATCAATGGAGAAGGCACCTGCATAACAAACCTTAGCTTTCACTTCTCTTGCTCATCTTACCTTAGCTGGGCCTTTCCCCACACCCTTCGTTGTTTCAGAATATGGTGATATTTACGTCTGAAGTTTAAAATGCCTTCTTTGAGATACAATGGAGACTTCTCATTTCAGTGGTTTTTCTCCAATGTATACATGAGGAATACATGTTAACTAACTTCTATTTTTTTTCCTCTTTTTAATCCGTCTTTTGTTAGAAGGAGTCCCAGTTAAGAACTATGAAAGAGAGAGAGAAAATTATTTTTCTTCCCCTACACTGTATATTCTCTTAAAAAGAAATTTACAAATCTCTTGGCATGTTCACGTTATATCTGTGTCCCTGGTTCTGCCTATTGTTTGTCCCATTGGTGATGTAATGCCCTCAAACTGTACAATATGAGATTTTTTATATGGTGAGAGCTGCAAAAAGATAGATAAAAATTTACATAAAGCATTGTCCAAAGCAATCTTCTCTGAACAGAACACCCTGACTAAAGTGACAATGGAACTCATGTGGAAGAATGCTTCATTAGAAACACGAGAAGCCCAGGGCATATTTAGAGTACTCTTTAGGGTAACCTGAGGGAGTGGATGAAAACACAGGAGAAGATGAAGGGGCTAGAGGCATTGACATTCCATTTGAGTTTTCATTTATTCTGACTAATCTTTTGTTGTCTAGTTATTTATGTTGTATGAAAGTAATTTTATTGAACTCAATGCATGCACTGATTCAAAAAGCATAAAATACAAAGCAGTCTGCCCATATAACCCGAAGTTTATAATAATGCAATCTAATGGGGAAAATATCTGGCAAGGAAAAGATAAGTGTATTACATGGCATAAATAAGAAAAGGGAAAGACCAACAAATGAATCCTATTTGATTCATCCATACTGCAATCAATGAAAAGCCCTGGTCCACATCACTTTTCAGGATGCTTTACAGAAAAGGCAGAGTACATTTTCCACTTGGTAATGTATTACTGTATACTAATGAATGTTCACAACCCACCACTTCCTAGTCTTCTGGTTCATTAGAGAATGAACAGATGTCATTTTATATCAGGGAAAATGCTAAATGTAAGAGTATTATCTGCTACAAAGCCTTTTATTGTATAACAGGGCTTGGAAAAAGTTTTCTATTAAGAGCCAGATAGTAAACACAGGATCAGGACTAAAGTGAGGCAAGTGAGGTATCTCAGTCACAAAATTTAAGGAAGCTGTCACTAATCCTGACCATAAGTAAATACTTTAGGCTTTGCAATAGAGTTAGTCTCTTACAACTACTCAGTTCTGCCATCGTAGCACTAAAGTAGCTAGAGATTATACTAACTGAATAGGTATGGCTATGTTCTAACAAAACTTTATTTACAACAATAGGCAAAGGGCCAGATTTGGCCTGAGGGTCATGGTTTACTGACCCTCGTTTTGTGGCAATATGTAAAATAAATATAAATGTTTTATTATTTAATTTGTGCATAAAATGTCTTCAGTATGTAGAGAGTGTTTAGTGATGCCACCAAGCGATGTCGATATATATTTTTTAAAGTTTCTAGAACACTACTTAAACTTATATAACACTAGAAAGAAGCTTCCAGATTTGGGATCCAAAATGTCACTGATTCCTTTGATACTCTATGCATATATATGTTCACACCTTTTAAAAAATGTTTTCTTTCCTCACCCACCTACTTTCTAGTTCACCAGTCAAAAATGCTACTCATTCTCGCAGTGGCTTCTGCCGGTAATCCCAGCACTTTGGGAGACTGAGGCGGGTAAATCACCTGAGGTCAGGAGTTTGAGACCAGCCTGGCCAACATTGTGAAACCCCCTCTTTACTAAAAATACAAAAATTACCCAGGCATGGTGCTGCGCTTCTATAGTCCCAGCTATTCAGAAGGCCGAGGCAGGAGAATTGCTTGAACCTGAGGTTGCAGTGAGCCGAGAACGCACCACTGTACTCCAGCCTAGGTGACAGAGCAAGACTCTGTCTCAAAAAAAAAAAAAAAAATTGCTCTCTCTAGAAAACTCTCTCTCTTTGCCTCATCTCCCCAAACACAAAATGACTCACACTTCCTCTGTGATGATAGAGCCTTTGGTTCGGAATTCTATACTAAAGGTCTTCAAATTGTCTTGGGTTATAACTAACTATACGTGTGTCTCTCTCCTTATGGGACTATAAGGGCAGGGCTATCTTGCACTCACCTGTTTTTTCCCAAATAGTAAAGTATATTGGATTCTTGATGGTCTTTAAATATGTACTGAAATAAAATGAATTGACTTTTTTGGCAATGATTTTTTCTTTAGGTTTTATAAGGTGCCATTCTTAAATATCTTGCTCACACCACTGCACTTGAAAAAGAAGTGCCCTGAAGCCATGTGCGAAGCATGTGTGGCAGACTCTTGGCTCTAGACCATGATCACAGCTCATACTTTGTGTTTTAACAAGCTGATATACCACCCACCAGTTAATAATTACACTCTAATTTTCTGATGCTATGTAATTCATAGTAAGAAACTCTAAGAGTCGAAACATGCTATCCTTTATTAGAAAAAGATTCATTGCAAACTATTTTTCAAAGTTATTAAACCAAATACTATGATGTCTGGAATTTTCTTAATAATAAGCTAGTGGAGCAGGGGAAGAAGGAGCATAAATGAAATGAGAATAGTCATGAGCTGATTATTGCTATACTTAGGTGCTGAATACGCTGGGGCTCATTTTACAATTCCCACTAGTTTGTGTATGTTCAAAATTTTCCAATAAAAATTAATAATAGTAATTACACTAAAACGTAGAATATTTTGAATTCTTCCTTTGCCTTTAGTGTGTACACACACACACACACACACACACAAAAGGCCTTTGCCTTTGCCTTTAGTGTGTGTGTATATATGTTTATATATACACACACTATGTATAAACACCCACACATACATATACACACATATGCACACACACACACTAAAGGCAAAGGAAGAATTCTATATATAATTATATTTATATGTAATATAATTATATATCATATTTACTACCTTTATATATAATTATTTTATATGTACATATATTAAACAGGCCAATCCACAGGAAAATAAAAGGTTGGATAAATAGGCAAAACATTTTTCTTCTTTCTTTCTTTCTTTTTTTTTTTTTTTTGGAGAAAGAGTCTCCCTCTGTCGCCCAAGCTGGAGTGCAGTCATGCAATCTTGGCTCACTATGACCACCAACTCCTGGGTTTAAGCCATTCTCCTGCCTCAGCCTCCCTAGTAATTGGGATTACAGGTGCACACCAACAAACTCAGCTAATTTTTTAGTTTTTTTTAGTAGAGACAGGGTTTCACTCGTTGGCCAGGCCCCTGACCTTAAAGTGATCCACCCACCTAGGCCTCCCAAAGTACTGGGATTACAGGCATGAGCCACCACGCCCAGCCAAACATTTTTCATTTTTATCCTTTTTCTAACTTTTGTCTTGCCTCAATTTTTTCTAGCCCTTCATTCATTGGTCAGGATTTATGTTTACAGCTCTGGTAATTTTCTCATTGTCTAGGGAAAGCCCAAAGCATAGTATTTTGGGATAATGGGGGTGAAAAAAAGAATTCTCGCATTAATAGTAACTAGCATTTATTCAGTGCATGATATAGACCAAGCCCTGAAGTGCTAGGTGTTGATACACTTTATCCTCCTTGTACACCAGCTAATGAGTACACAGTCCTATTTATTACCCTGTTTTAGAGAAGACTTCATGTAACTTGACCAAGGACAAAAATTTGCCAATGGAAGATTGAGAATTAGAACCTATGTGTCTGGTCTCAAGAGCCCCTACTTATAACCACTTTGCTGTATAATATAAAAGACAACATTTGGCAAAATTTAAAGAATTTACCCAACCAAATTCATGTTCCCATTCTTTAGTGCCTGACCCTACTTCCCAGCTTCTAGTCACAATTCCTTTCTTAGATTATCATTTTTGCACTTTTGCAGCTTTCTTCTTGGACTGCTTCTTGTCAATGAGTTGTTGGATCCTCTTTGTATGAATTTGCTGCAGTAACTAAATCTCTAAATTCTTACTGGCTTACAACAAAGGCATATTCCTTGCTCATGTTATGTTTCAGCTGTGGACTGACTGCACCCAAGCTGTAGGTCTGTTTCACATGTCTTCTCATTCAATGAAATAGATGAGAGAGGAAGCTTGATGGCACAGGAGAAGAGCAAGGGCTCTGTTGAAAATTTACGATGCTTCATAAGGTTTCTATGTGAAATTCATATTCCATTGGCCAAAGCACATTCCATGGTCAGGCTCAAAGTTGATAAGGTAGAATATTCACTCTTCTCCCAGGAAGCAAAGCAAGACATATGGGAATAGGAAGGAATAATTGTTCTCTGATAAGAAAAAGATAATAAAAGTGTGAAAAGTGATTTAGTCTATCACCCTGTCTTTAATATCCATCTATTTCTCACATTATTTACTCCATACTCTTTGATCATTAGGTACTGATTTAACATGCCTCTACATTCTATCATTCTCCATTCCCTAGTTTAAGGTTTTCCTTGAATCATGCAAATACATGTCTTCAGGGTTCTTAAGTCCAACCTTCTCATCGTAGAGAAAATGGAACTTCTTGTCCATTCTTATTGTAAGAACACAGGTCTCCCAAAGTGTTATCCAGTGTACTGTCCATAGTTCTCGTCAGAATGGAGAAATAAAAGTCTACCAGCTCCCAGAACTTCGGTAACCAAGGTTACATTTGGAACTAAAAAAAATATTGTTTAGGGTTTCATGCAAAACAAAGAACATAAACCCTATCTCATGGCCTTAAACATCTAAGGGGTCCATTTTCCTCACATGATTAAAAACCCCCCTGTAGATTGTCCTGGACTAGTACAGTCAAGAACCCAAGTTCCTTCTAATTTTCTACATCACCTACTTAGGCAATGTTCTACTTCATACTTGTATGAAATAAACTACATCTGTGGCCCCATGTCTATGTTGTACACAGGAAGAAAGGTAAAAGAATGGAGGGCAATGCAATAGTCTGCCCTTCTTAAGTAAGATAAAGTGGCTCACCCAGGATCACCACCTGCTTATATCTCATTGGTCAAAATTAGTTTGCTAGGGAATCCTTACTTCCAAGGAATTCTGAGGTCAATATCTTTATTTTGTTTAAGTTTCTATGTTGAAATAATGACAGACTCACAAGAAGTTGCAAAAATTATACCAAAGATCCTACGTAGCCACGATGTTGCATCCCTCAAAGGTAACATCTTACATAACTAGAGTACATCATCAAAATTAAATTTCCATCAATAGATCACAGTTAATTAGTCTGGATGACAGACCCTCCTAAGATTTCACCAGTTCTTGTGTACATTCAGTTTTCAGGTTCTTATATGTTCATGTATATAGTTTTGTGATGTTTTATCACCCGTATAGATCTCTATAACTGTGGTCACAGTAAGGATACAAAACAGTTATATTCTCACAAAGGAACTCCAGGCAATGGGTCTTTTTAACTACAAACATTACAGTCCTGAACATAATCAGAGATCCTGCTAGGAAGGAAGAAGGAGAAATGGATTTGGGATAGGCAACAAGCAGTAACTGCCACAAAGGACAGCTATTTTTAAGAGAAGGAGTTTTCCATGATCTTGGATGTATAAACAGAGTCCATCCACCCCCATCCTTCCTCCTGACACATACACTCCTTTTGTTCTTTAGAAACCTCTCAAACAAATGCCATACAATTTAACTTATCTCATGCTGTAAGGCTGTAATGACTCCAGTGAGATGTGGAATTCAAGATTTCAAGAAACAGTAAATATATGTCTGAGTTCAATACCACTAAAAACACCCAAGAGACCAATGAAAGAACAAAGGGTTTTTGTTGTTATTGTTCTAATGAGAATAATTCCTTGACACAGGACCAAAAATCAACAAGTGGAGGGAAATGGAAAACCCAGAGTGTGTCAAATTGCATGATGTTTGGGCAGGGGGTTGGGGGTAAGAATGACCTCTTAAACAGAGGTTCAACCATTATTTGCAGTCCAATTCCAGAATTGCCTGAATAAGATCCAGCAGTTTGCTTACAATGGGACCTGAGGAACATTCCATGTTGTTCTTGAACAAGAAGTTTCTTAAAGTGGCAATAATGAGGAGAAATGAATATGAAGGTACACATAGAGAATGTTCACATTCCTAGTGGTATAAATATATTTTCCAAAAGGTACAAACATATGTAAGAAAATAGAGTCATTTACTAAGTGGTCTTTGCTTAAATGTTGGACAGAACAAATGTTCTGTCAAAACAAGGGCAAGCTTGATCTGATTTGTTTGATTTGACTGGTGACTAATAAAGGCAATCTCATGATGTTCTAATACTTTACACAAGATTTTTTTCTCCCTACAATTGTTAGCTATTAGTGAGTCTACTGCAAGCCCTGCTAATATAATCAGCAATAGGCCGATT
>NW_012098876.1:2501868-2516269 GCF_000951045.1 Mandrillus leucophaeus | reverse complement strand
GCTTGAACCCAGGAGGCGGAGGCCACAGTGAGCCGAGATCATGCCACTGCACTCTAGCCTGGGTGGCACAATGATATTCCATCCCCAAAATAAAATAAAATAAAATAAAATAAAATAAAATAAAATAAAGTAAGAGTCTGGATTGAAACCCTAGTGGTCAGACATCAAGACAGCCAGCAAAAGTAACCAGATGGTGACACACATTGTTATATTCCAGCTCTCCCACCATTGAGAGATGCGTACATCATTTCTCTCTTCCTTCAACTCACCGTGGCCCTAGTTCTAGGACCCACCCTCGAGAGCTAAGAGTGATACATTTTTTAACGCACTCATTTCCTTTTATGTTGGAGGTTAGCTTCTGAGCTCAAAGATGCTAAAGATCAGAGAAGGCCATAGAGCTAATGAGGCCTTCTCAAGTTCCAGGAGGTGGCTAAGCAAGCAACATACAAAAGCAAAGCAGATCAGTGTATCACAATAAGGAGTGGTAAGGACTGTGCCTGAGTATCATGAATGCTGTACGCAAATACTTAAAACTCACAATAAAAACATAATACAGAAAACATCAACAAACCACAACAATGTGTTTGCTGGATATTCTGAGGGGCAAATTCAATCTGGGATCCTCCACTATGTGACTTCTACCAGGTATAAGGCAAATATGAGACCCATTGCATTCTCCCAAAACTTCTCACTTTTTCTTTATTGAATAGCTTAAATCCAATTTTCTGCCTTTCTCATAGTTCCTTCCAGTCATAAGCATTTTTGCAGTAGGTTTCAATGTTAGTATTTTATTATCGGTCTCTAATACAGGTTATTCACATTTCAGTTGACATACAAAGCCTGAAAGTCAACATGCTAATTAATCTTACAGTTTGGATACTGAACTGTGATGACCGGAATCATCAAATGGCTTCTGGTAAGTAAGTAATTCTGCCTAAGCACAGAATTGTCAAGTTCTGAGGGCTTGAGTTTTCTTGTGACCCAATTCTCAGAAGAGAAAATAGAGATTGCTGATCTTAAAAAGAAATCCTGTGTTTCACGATACAAAATAGGTTTTATTGATACTAAGAAAATATGAAATGATGAGTAGTACAGTGCTTTTTGTGATCAAAAGTCTTAAAATACAATTTTCTTCTAAAAGAATTTAAATTGTGTGCATCCTCGTATTGAAGAGCTTCATCTAGCATCTCTATGTCACTGAAGAAGGAATACACACGATGATGCATATGATGATGTAGTGACCCATCTCTCAGACTGGACTAGGAAGGTATATTCTTGATATGGTAGATTAAAGATGGTTGCAAGTTCTTTATTCTCTTTCCATTGGGATGTGGAGTTTAATTCTTCCCCCTTTGAATCTGCATTGACCTTTATGTCTTGCTTGAACAATAGAATGCAGTAGAAGCTACATTCTGGAACTTCTAAGACCCGGTCTGAAAACACTTTGCTACTTCTACCTGGATCTCTGGGAATATCAACTCCCTAAGAAACTTGAGCCACTATATGAGGAGTCTAATTGCACTGAGGCTGCCTGGCTGGATAGGTCATGTGTAGGCACTTTCTTTTACAGTCTCAGCTGAGCCCAGACTTCAGACCAGACCAGCCACCAGATTAATACCACTGAGTGACCCTAGTCAGTGCTTTGAGCAGCAGAAAAATTGTTCATAGGAGGCCTGCCAAAGTTTTGACCTACACAATCATAAGTAGAAGTGCTTGCTTTTCAAAGCCACTAAATATTAGACTAACTTTTATGGGGAATTGATGACTAGAACCCAGAATGATTTATAACATGGTTTAGTTCAAAGCTCATGGTAGAGCTACCTCTAAATAAGATAATGGCAATCACTAACATAATACTTATCATGTCCCTGGCACTGTGTTAAGCAGCACATTTGCTCCTCACAAAACTTCATAACTAAGTAGTAGTATAATTCATATGAGGAAACTGAGATACAGAGGATTATGTAGCATGTCCACAGTCACTCAGATAATAGTCAGCAAGGGTGAGTTTCAAAGCCAGGCAACTTGGCTTCAGAATCTATGTTCTTAACACTTACATTGTAATTACAACACTCTTTTTAAGAAGTTAGTTTCCATTTACTCAACCCAAGCAAAGGTTGTCCTAGTGTGCCCCATGAATCCTTTTTAAGAAGTCTGTTTAGGTTGACTCTTTGTTTTCTTTGCTTCACTTTGGACTATGCAATAAGCTTCATGAGTCAGCTGTGGTGGCTCATGCCTATAACCCCAGTGCTTTGGCAGGCTAAGGCAGAAGGATCGCTTGAGGCCAGAAGTTTGAAACCAGCCAGGGCAACATAGCGAGACACCATTCCTGCAAAAAAAAAAAAAAAAAAAAATTAGCCAGGCATAATGGTGTGCACCATTATGCACACCATTATGGTACCAGCTACTTGGGAGGCTAAGGTGGGAGGATCACTTGAGCTTAGGAATTCCAGGCTGCAGTGAGCTATGATTGTACTACGGCACTCCAGCCTGGGTGACAGAGAGAGACCATGTTTCAAAAAAAAAGAAACAAAAACAAAAAACAAAAAACACCTTCACAAAGGGCCAGGCACCCTGGTGTGATGATGGAGGCAAAGGTCCCAGGATACCATACCACAGAGCCTGACTACACCACACAATACTCTATTTATAAGAATTCTCAGGGAAAAAAATTCCTTCCTGACATTTGGATCAGGAATAGTTACAATTGTTTCAAACAAATGGTTTGCTTCAAATAACTACTGGTACTTGGTTTAAAAATAAATATATGGTCTCACCGTATAGCATCTCAGATTATGGTTTTTTTTTTTATTTATTTCTCTTTACCTAGGCTGTGTATCATGACTCAACTCTTGCTTCCGTTTTGATTTTGCTCTAAGTCTTTCTATGTAATATTCTAAGTCTATAATTTGTGAATAGTTATAAGTTTTTCTAAACACATTTTGGAGGAAAACAAGGTGTATATATATATATATATATATAAAAATCAATGTTTTAAATGATGACTAACAAGATAGTTTTGAGTGCTTGTGCAAGTTGCAGAATTTACCTCTGGGTATTCTGATTTTGAATCTGAACTAGAAATATGTGTGTGTGTGTACACATTATACCATTAGTCACCCAGCTAGAAATGCTTTCAAGTTTTAATATTAGATTACTTCAAAAAGTTCCTGGGAAAATATTCCACTAAGAGAAGATGACCCAGTGGAGAAGAAAAATGTTATAAACAACATTAGTTAGAATGCTCTTAGGTAAAAGAAACAAAAATACAACTAAGGAGGCCTATAATTCAAGGATATTAATTTTTATAAAACAAGAAAGTTGGAGGTAGACCCTTCTGGCGTTCACTCATCAACTGCACCATGGTAGGGTAGAAACACGTGTCTCTATCATTCTCCTGGCCGTTCCTTGGGATGACGAGGCAGCTGCTACCATTTCTGACAGAACTTCATGTGACTGCTTCCAAGGGCAAAAAGCAGAGGGCAGCCAAAATGTCAAGAAAGCTCTCTTTAGTACCCTGCTGCTTTTATCACCAAAATATCATTTTTTATACTGGCTCCAGATGACTGCCTCTTACTTATGTTTGTTCAAAACTGGGTTGCATGGCCGCTCTTGGCTGCAAGGGAAGCCAAGGAGGTCAGCACTGGCTTTTTCATACTCTTTGCATCCTTTAGTGGAAAACAAAAAAAGCCCAAATGAGGATGGAAATGGTTGTTAGGCAGCCAAATATTGCTTTCTTACACAATGATTCAATCAAAAACACAGGTGATATAAAACAGTTAAAAATGGGTTTGCCAGGGAAATAGCTCATCAGAATCAAGGTAACCTTGAACATCTGGTTAGACTGTCTTGGGGCTGACCTGTTATATGTTAGTCTGGATTAGAAAACACATCCCCCCAAAATGTTAGTAAAATTCTCACAAGAATGTTCATGTTAACTTTTTAGTTCTTCCCAAGAGGAGATAGAAAAGCTATTGTTTAATGAAGTTTTGAGGACAGAGGAGTACTGGTTGTCAATAGTCCACAGGAATGGGTTACCTCTTAAGGTTGAAGGGCAGGCCAAGTACGCCAGTCTTGAGACTGACAACCTGTCTTTGTCAGAATAGCTCTGTTTTCTTCCCATGCTGGGTTTAAAAAAGCATTTAGCTGCTAGCGAAATATCTAATAAACATGAATAATTTCTTACAGCTCTAGTGTAGCGTTTCCCAAAGTGTCATTTGCATCAGAATCTCCTAAAATCTAAAATTCAGTTTCCTAGATCCTGCACCAGGCCCATAAACTAGGTATTCTGATTCCTAGATTTTTGCTAGGGCCCAAGTTTCTACATTTCAAGTAAGATTGCAAGGTTCGGCCGGGCAGGGTGACTCATGCCTGTAATTCCAGCACTCTAGGAGGCCGAGGCGGATGGATCAGGAGGTCAGGAGATGGAGACCATCCTGGCTAACACGATGAAACCCCGTCTCTACTAAAAAAATACCAAAAAATTAGCCGGGTGTGGTGGCGGGAGCCTGTAGTCTCAGCTACCGGGGAGGCTGAGGCAGGAGAATGGTGTGAACCTGGGAGGCGGAGCTTGCAGTGAGCCAAGATCACGCCACTGCACTCCAGCCTGGGTAACAGAGCAAGACTCCGTCTCAAAAAAAAAGATTGCAAGATTTCTCATAACCCATACTGCCCTAAAAAGACACCTCTTTAAATAATTAGGGATGTGTACAAAGATTAAGATATAAAGATGATTGGTTGTTTTTAATTATATGTTTTTTATTCTTCTTTTCCTCTAAATTCTTGTGTTTGACATTTGGCATTGAAATTCTCTTAGAGATTCTGAAATTACATTTCTAGTTTCTTGTTGCTTGTGTCTATATAAAGGGTAAAATATTCATTGAAAATGTTATGTATAATTCACTTCTTGGCCTTTGCCAGAAATATTTTATTCCTTTCAGCAATGAGGCAATATTTTAGAATAATTGTTTTAAATGCCTGATGTGGTTATTTTCCCCCAGGAATTTAATAAAAACAGGCAAGCACAGACAAATGCAAATGTTTTGTAAATGGCTGAAATTCAGGTACTCCTTTATTAGATCACAGCACTGTTAAACAGATTAAATTTCAAGCATGGAGACTTTCAACATTGTTCTTGTGATTGCAAAGCGTTCAAATGCATTCCTTTGCACTAATAATGACTCTCTCCATTAATGCAATTGTTCTAGAAATTAAACAGACAGATCCTAAGTAAATTATAGTTTCTTTTTGTTTCTCACAGTAGTCGAGAATAAACTGAAGATTAAACTCTCTCGCATTAGTTTTTATATGGTATTGATTTTCAATTCAGAGGTAAAACTTATCCTCTCATACTAAAAAGCCTGTTTATAAGATCATTTTAATCTTCTTCTGAAAAGGTTTAATTTATAATTGTGTGCTCCAGTTTAATTGATCATAACAAACGATGCAAATGTATAAGTTATGCTTCAAAAATGCCCTTCATTACATGAAAAATTGGGACTGAGAGAATTCTCATACATTGACTTTCAGTATGTTTCCTTAAGTCTTCTGGAAATGGTATTATATTTGAATAAGTGTCCTCTCCCATTACAATGGAAGCATTAAACAAAAGAATGCGAATATGGATTTCTGTCACTGAGGAAAGTCCACTAGACTCAACATGACAATCAAGAGCAGCAGCTTTGATTAATGATGGACAATGATAATTCTGTTCAGGCTTCCTTTCCCCAGTCTTTGCCTTCTTCTGATCCCCTGCCTTTCTTTCCTCCTTTTCATTCCAATTACTTTTAATCTCTTGTCAATCTTTAGAATTCCTTATACTTTGTGAATTTTAGGAAAATATCAAATAAATAAGGGAAAAATAAAACTTGAAATGGGTAGTAAGCTGCAGTGCATTGCAAGTAAAACAAAACAAAACAAAACAAAAGTATCCCTAACTTACCAAACCAATTAACACCAAATGTTAGCAGCAAAAAAAAAAAAAAAAGAGTATGTAAAGAAAAAGCAGTAAAGATAGTTCTTATCTTAATTCATTCTTTCACCATTAAAATAAAAGAGGCTCATTAACATGTAGAGATTCCATACTTTAATTCAGTTGTGTTCAGTTTGGGAATTTTCATTTGTTTCATTTCCATTTCCATTTGTATTTATATCCTAATAGAAAAAGCCAACATAATCCCAAATGGACCTCAAAGTCATGATGTAGAATGGAAACCATTGACAAAAGATAATCCTAGTGGGTTTTCTCCCAGCCTAGTGGGTACAAGCTGTGTGGATTAAACAGATTTAGACCAAACCAACAATGGTTTATAAAAGGTCAAACTGTGAGCTTGGCATCAGATCAGAAACCATTTTTTGGATGTTCTCCCCAAGGAATAAAGTCAAGCTCCTCTTTTCTAGCATGATTGAATCACTAAGGAAACCCAAGAATAAGAAATCTCACAAAATTCAGAGACCATAAACTGTCCTGTAGATATGTATTTGTCTCATGAAGATTTTAATTTTCAAAAATTCATTTCCAGCATTCGAAAGCATAAGATTGAACATTTAAAAAAGAAGGCAATTGATCTTTCTGGAGAAGTAAACATATCTGGCAACACCAAACCTGCATGTGGCATTGATTGGTGAATATGGAGCAGGTGCTACCTGCTTGGGACAGAATGTGGGCTGTCTGGTTTTTGCAGTCTTCACTCCTCCCTTTTGCTCAGCCTTTGCCATCTTCAGTCACAGTTATTACCTCCTGGCTTCTGTAGGGATGTTTGTGTCTTCTGATGTAGTCTAACATCTGCACTTTTTCATATGAGGAGATGCAGTTGTAAGAAACAAAAGCCTTGACTAAAGTTGCAAACCTACATTGGAATCAGCTGATCCCTCAGTGGGTAAAGGAAATTGTAACACAGTAAGTCAAACTGCTTTCCACTGAAAAGATGATGTGGTAGCATTCCAGACACAAGTGAGCGAGAATCTCAGAGGGCAGGATGTGTGGACAGAATTCCTTACCTGGATATGCTTCTGCTTTCTTCCCAATAGACTTAAGAATTTCATACTGAAACTGAAGGTTAACCTGATTAGGCCTACCAAACTTAACTTGCTTCATTTGTTTTTAGTCACTTGCTTTTAGTTGATTTTGAAACTCATATATCTAAAAGTCACACAGTTAAACAATATATATCTAAACTCCCACTAACTTTCTTATAGATAACATCACCAATGTTTGGGTCACCATGGTAACAATTGCTTAAGTTATTTTTCAGGGACTTGGGGTCAGTTCTTGTCCAGTTCGTATCAGCTGAGACCATTGACCCTTCAACTGGGCCTATGTGAATGTTTAATAGGTGACCTTTTGACTTCAAAGGGCAAATAACTCCACCTTCCAATCATGCTAACCACACCATTGTGTGAACATGAGTCCTGTGAAGAGCTATAAAACTTGACTACATTAGTGCAGATCACCAGTTGACTAATTTTTCTTTACCTCCAATCACTTTTCTCCATACCTTGGACCACTTTGCTCATCTATGCAATAAACATCCTTAAAACTCATCTTTGGGCTGTGGATTTGTGATCTGTTCTCTTATCTCTTTACTTAGCTTCCCGGTGAATAAACCCTTTCTTTGCTACATAACTTGCCATCTTAGTGATTGGCACACCCAATGACAAGTAGAATAGGCCTGATTCAGTATCAATACTTAGGGATTTGAGATTTACTGTTACTATTATTAACAACAATATTAACCTTAATAAAAAGACAAAGCCTATTTCCCAGTTCCTGATTAGAGATGATTTAGCTCTACCCTCTAACTCAGATTTTCCAAGAATAGTGGCATTCCAAGGGTGGGGCTGCCAAAATTGTCAACCTCACATGTAGCCAATAAGACAGACATAGTGCATATAGCAAATGATAAAGCAATAATAAAACTAACTAAAAGTCAGTCTACTTTATTAACCCTATGCATTAGTGGGGAGGCAGAGCAAGATGGAATAGAGAGCTCACCTGATTGCTCCCCTCAACCCCAGATATTAACACTAAGTTAACAATTTACCTTCACAGAAAAACACTTTCATAAGAACCAAAAATTAGATGAGCACTCATAGTACCTGGTTTAAAATTTATATCGTGGAAGAAGCACTGAAGAGATACAAAAAACAGTCCTGAATCACCAAGGCCACCTCTCCCCTATCCCCCTACAGCAGCAGCGTAATATAAAGAGCATCTCTGGGCACTGAGGGAAGGAGAACACAGCAATGTTGAGACAGTGAACTCAGTGCTGTCCTGTTAGAGCAGAGAGAAAAACCAGATCAAACTCAGCTGACGCCCACCCATGGAGGGAGCATTTAAAGCAGCCCAGGCCAGAGAGAAATTGTGGATCCTAGCAGTCTGAACTTGAGTGACCAAAAACCTCAGCACTGAGGGCCAAAGTGCTCTCAGTCTCCAAGTAAACTTGAAAGGTAGTCTCAGTTACAAGGATTGCAACTCATAGGCAACTACTAGGGCTGAAATAGACCCAAAGACAGGGCACTGGGGAGGCATGTGACATACTGAGACACCACCAGTTGGGCAGTCAAGAGAGAACTGGCATCACCCCTCCCCTAGCCCCAGGCTGCACGTTTCATGGCTCCCAAAGAAATCCCTTTCTTCTACTTCAGGAGAAGAGAGAGAAGAGTGAAGATAAATTTGTTTTACATCTTGATACCAGGTCTGCCACAGCAGGATAGGACACTCCCAGCTTTAGGTGGCTCAGAACAGAGAAAGAGAGACTTCATATGTTTGAGAGAAACTAAAGAATGAGACCAAGAGTCTCTGCCTGGGTAATGGAGAGAATTTTACCAGATTTTGTCCAAGACCATCAAGGCGATAGCTCTACAAGTCTACAAGAACCACAGTGTTACTTGGCTTGGGATGGCCCCCAAAACAGAAACAGCTTAGGTCACAACACTCAAGTCCTTTCAAATATCTGGAAATCCTTCCCAAGAAGGGATGGCTACAAATAAGCCCAGACAGTGAAAACTATTATAAATATGTAACTCTTCAATGCCCCGACACCAGAGAACATCTACTAGCATCATCATCATCCAGAAAAACATGACCTCATCAAATGAACTAAATAAGGTACCAAGGAGCAATCCTAGAGAAACAGACATATGTGAACTTTCAGAAAGGGAATTTAAAATAGTTGTGTTGAGGAAACTCAAAGAAATTCGAGATAGTACAGAAAAGGAATTCAGAATCCTATCAGATAAATTTAACAAAGAGATTGAAATAATTTAAAAGACTCAAGCAGAAACTCTGGAGCTCTAAAATGCAATTAGTATACTAAAAAATACATCAGAGTTCTTTAACAACAGCATGGAGCAAGCAGAAGAAAGAATTAGTAAGCTTAAATACAGGCTATTTGAAAATACACAGAGGAGACAAAAGAAAAAAGTGTGATTTAACCCTGGGATGCAAGATAGTTCCTAGGCAAATCCATCAGTGTGATACATTATATCAACAGAATGAAAGATAAAAACCACATGATCATTTCAATTGATACTGAAAAAAGCATTTGACAAAAGTTAGCATCCTTCATGAAAAGAAAAAACCCTAGAAAACTGTGGATAGAAGAAACATACCTCAACATAATAAAAGCCGTATACAACGGACCCACAGCTAGTATCATACTGAATGAGGAAAAACTGAAAGTCTTTTCTCTAAGATCTGGAACATGACAAGGACTCCCACTGTCATTACTGCTATTCAATATAGTACTAGAAGTCCTAATTAGAGCAATCAGACAGTAGAAAGATGTAAAGGGCATCCAAATTGAAAAGGAAGAAGTCAAATTATCCTCATCTGCAGATTATATGATCCTATATTTGAAAAAACCTAAAGACTCCACAAGAAAACTACTAGAGTTGACAAACGAATTCAGTAAAGTTGCGAGATACAAAATCAACATACAGAAATGAATAGCATTTCTATATGCCAACAGTGAACAATGTAAAAAAGAAATTTAAAAAATAATTTCATTTACAATAATCACACATAAAATTTAATACACAGGAATTAACTGAATAAGTGAAAGTTCTCTATAATGAAAACTATAAAACACTGATGAAGGAACTTGAAGAAGACACCAAAAAATGGAAATATATTCCATGTTCATGGATTGGAAGAATCAATATCATTAACTTGTCCATACCACTCAAAGCAATAGACAGATTCAATGTAATTCCTATCAAAATATCAATGACATTCTTCACAGAAATAGAAAAAACAATTCTAAAATGTATAAATAGATTACAAAATACTCAGTATAGTCAAAGCTATCCTAAGCAAAAAGAACAAAACTAGAGGAATCACATTGCCTGACTTCAAACTATACTATAGAGCTATACTAACCAAAACAGCATAGTACTGGCATAAAAACAGATGCATAGACCAATGGATTAAAATAAAGAATCCAGAGACAAATCCACACACCTACAGTAAACTCATTTTTGACAAAGATGCCAAGAACATAGACTGAGGAAAAGACAGCCTCTTCAACAAATAGTGCTGGGAAAACTGGACAGACATATGAAAATAGAATGAAATTAGATTTCTGTCTCTTGCCATATACAAAAATCAAATCAAATGGGTTAAATACTTAAATGTAATACTTCAAATTATGGAACTACTACAGGCAAACTTTGGGGAAAATCTCCAGGACAATGGTACTGTAGACTGGTCCTGACAATGGGCAAAGATTTTTTTAGCAATATCTCACAAGCACAAGCAATCAAAGCAAAATTAGACAAATGAGATCACATCAAGTTAAAAATCTTTTTCACAGAAAAGGATAAAATCAACAAAGTGAAGAGATAACCCATAGAATGAGAGAAAATATTTGCAAATCACCGCTCTGACAAACAGTCAATAACTAGAATATATAAGGAGCTCAAATAACTCTGTAGAAAAAAAAAATCTAATAATCGATCAAAAAATAGGCAAAATATTTAAATAGACATTTCTCATAAGAAGATGTACAAATAGCAAACAGGTGTATGAAAAGGTGCTCAACATCCTTGGTCATCAGACAAATGCAAATCAAAACTATAATGAGATACCATCCCACTCCAGTTACATATGCACAAAGTAAAAATGGCTTATATTCAAAAGACAGGCAATAATAAACACTAGTGAGGATATGGAGGAAAGGAAACCCTTGTACACTGATAGTGGGAATGTGAATTAGTGCAACCACTATGAAGAACAGTTTGGAAGTTTCTCAAAAAACTAAAAATAAAGCTACTATATGATCCAGCAATCCTACTGCTGGGTATATACCCAAAAGAAAGGAAGTCAGTGTATCAAAGAGATATCTACCCTCTTATGTTTGTTGCATCCTGTTCACAATAGCTAACATTGGGAAGCAACCTATATGTCCATCAATAGATGAATGGATAAAGAAAATGTACATATACATGATGGAGCACTATTCAGCCATAAAAATAATGAGATCTTGTCATTACAACAACACGAATGGAACTGGAAATCATCATGTTAAGTGGAATAAGCCAGGCACAGAAAGACAAACATCACATGTTCTCTCTTATTGGTGTGATCTAAAAATAAAATCAATTGAACTCATGGACATAGAGAGTAGAAGAATGGTTACCAGAGGCTGGAAAGTATAGTAGAGGGTTGAGGAGGAGGTGGTGATGGTTAATGTATACCAAAAGATAGAAAGAATGAATAAGACATACCATTTGAAAGCACAATAGGGTGACTATAATCAATAATAATGTAATTGTATATTTGAAAGTAACTTAAAGAAGGTAGTGGATTGTTTGTAACTCAAAGAATAAATGCTTGAGAAGATGGATACTCCATTCTCCATGATGTGCTTATTTCACATTGCATGCCTATATCAAAACATCTCATATACCCCATAAATATGTATACCTACTATGCACCCACAAAAATGTTTTAAAATAATAATTTAAAAAATACTATACACTAGCAAATCTGAATAATGTCAGTGACATAAAGATGTTCCTCTATAAAAATCAAAATATGTTGTTAGTTTAAGCTCTAAACAATTGCTGTGGTTATAGTTGAATTTTAACCATATATATCTGTGTGTGTGTGTGTGTGTGTGTGTGTATCTGTGTGTGTGTGTGTGATTTTTTGTGCTGCTGAAAAAGACACCACAGACTGGGTAATTTATATTGAACAGAAACATATTGGCTCACAGTTTTGAAGGCTGGGCAGTCCAAGATCAAGGGGCTGGCATCTTGCAAAAGCCTTCATGCTCTATTGTCCCATGGCAAAAGGGCAAAGAGAAGGCAAGAGAGAGAGAGAGTAAAAGGGTACCAAACTCTTCCTTCTATAACAAACCCATTCTCACAATAGTGAACTCACTTTTGCCATAATGGTATTAATCTATTTAATTTTCCCTTATGGCCTAATCATTCCTTATTAGGACCCACATTTCAACACTATTATGTTGGAAATTATACTTGGTACCTGTAGCATAAGAGGCAGTACCATTAGTCTCCAAAGTGGCTTCAGGGTCATTCTTCCAGTGTCTCATGACTAGCCTCTGACTTCATTCTATCTATACTAATCTCCTTATCAAATGGTCTCTTGGCTATACCCTTGGTTTCCCCTCCTGAAAATGTTCTTTCATTTTCTACCACAGGACCAGACTGAAAATCATTTAAATCCTAAACTAATGTCTAAAAAGTTTCATACTTTTACTACAGTTCTCTTCTGAAACCTCACCAGAATCACTCTTTATGCCCTGTTTATGGCAATACTGCGTTTTTCTTGCCTGTTCCTCCAAATTCTTTCAACAGCTGCCCATTACCAATTCCAAAGAGGCTTCCACATTTTCAGGTATTTGATATGGTAACACCACACTTCACTAGTACCAACTTTCTTTGTCGATTTTGTGATGCTATAACAGAATACCACAGACTGGGTAATGTATAATGAACAAAAAGTTATTGGCTCATAGTTCTGTAGGCTGGAAAATCCAAGATCAAGGGGCCAGTATCTTGCAAGGACCTTCTTGCTATGTCATTTCATAGCAGAAGGGCAAAGAGAGGGTGAGAGAAAGAGTAAAAGGGGGCCAAATTGTCACTTTTATAATGAATGCACTTATATGATAATAAATGCACTCTTGTAATAATATGGGTTTTAATCCATTCACTCTACCCTCATGGCCTAATCACCTCTCATTAGGCCCGACCTCCTAACACTGTTGCATTGGGGATTAAATTTCCAGCACATAATTTTGGGAGGAACACATTCAAGCCAACACAATATATAAGTAGCAAGTTAGCATATTTTATAATTTCTACATTAATACATTTTATATACTACATGAAAATTGAGAGAATCTTTGGTGAGACAGCTTGACCCAGAATATCTAGGCTCAGCTATATAAATTCACTTTGAAAGGAAGTCTGTAACACTTTGAAATCCTTTGAGCTTGCTTCAGGCTAAAGTTCTGTTTCTGACTCCTACTGCGTTACATATTCCTGTGTTTAGCAGTAGTTTTGAAGTAAACAATGACAGCACAGTGATTGCAAAGACAAGAAACATAATTTACGTGACTTTAATATGTCATTCTATGGTGTTATAATTTCTGTTTACAATTCTTCAAGAGCAGAAATATTTAGAGGCTTTAAAATCAATTACGCTATCGAAGAAGAAACAAAGATATGGGTAGTGGCATTTTCTGAAATTTATTATAAAATGGAATTTTTATCATCTCTGCCAAACTTATCCTTATTTTTAAGACTTTACATAACTATTTTGTGTATCTTGCTTCATGTTAAAGAAGTCTGAAATGAAAATTAATAAAATGTATTATTGGATCAACTGTGAATGAAATAGGTTAAAAGCCCTAACTAGACTATTTTTTTTGCAGGAGTATGATGAAGAAGATTAATTTTGATGAAGTCATCAACAATGACAGAAGTTAAGACTCAAAACCAAACTAATGTAATTATTCAATAGTATAAGTGACCAGTATAATGGTATACATATTCCCCTTTGTTCAAAGAATTCATTAAAATAATTAAAAATATTAATCTGTTATACTGTATTTCCTTTCTGGCTAGTTTTATTGTTATTTCTTTTACTTCAGGGTTAATATTGATAATGATTTTATCTTATAAAGAAGTGTGCTGTTAAGTAAGATAGAATCAGCTCTGGGTATCAATTACGCTAGATTTTTTTTTTTTTGAGATGGAGTTTCGCTCTTGTTGCCCAGGTTGGAGTGCAGTGGCATGATTTCGGCTCACTGCCACCTCCGCCTCCCGGGTTCAAGCGATTCTCCAGCCTCAGCCTCCCGAGTAGCTGGGATTACAGGCATGCGCCACCACTCCTGGTTGTTTTGTATTTTTAGTAGAAACAGGGTTTCTACAT
>NW_012098876.1:2499741-2501818 GCF_000951045.1 Mandrillus leucophaeus | reverse complement strand
TATCTTGCTTCATGTTAAAGAAGTCTGAAATGAAAATTAATAAAATGTATTATTGGATCAACTGTGAATGAAATAGGTTAAAAGCCCTAACTAGACTATTTTTTTTGCAGGAGTATGATGAAGAAGATTAATTTTGATGAAGTCATCAACAATGACAGAAGTTAAGGCTCAAAACCAAACTAATGTAATTATTCAATAGTATAAGTGACCAGTATAATGGTATACATATTCCCTTTTGTTCAAAGAATTCATTAAAATAATTAAAAATATTAATCTGTTATACTGTATTTCCTTTCTGGCTAGTTTTATTGTTATTTCTTTTACTTCAGGGTTAATATTGATAATGATTTTATCTTATAAAGAAGTGTGCTGTTAAGTAAGATAGAATCAGCTCTGGGTATCAATTACGCTAGATTTTTTTTTTTTTGAGATGGAGTTTCGCTCTTGTTGCCCAGGTTGGAGTGCAGTGGCATGATTTCGGCTCACTGCCACCTCCGCCTCCCGGGTTCAAGCGATTCTCCAGCCTCAGCCTCCCGAGTAGCTGGGATTACAGGCATGCGCCACCACTCCTGGTTGTTTTGTATTTTTAGTAGAAACAGGGTTTCTACATTTTGGTCAGGCTGGTCTTGAAGTCCTGACCTCAACTGATTCCCCTGCCTTGGCCTCCCAAAGTGCTGGGATTACAGGTATGAGCCACTGCACCTGGCCTGCTAGATCTTTTATAATGTTAAGCACTATCTTAACCCCAAACTATAATCCCATGATTTGTCAGATGCAGGTAGCAGGTTTTCAACTGTGCTGGATCTGGACTGAATTCAGTGCCAGCTTATTATCTAAAATGAAATTCTTTGTACTGTGTTGTTTCCCCAGAGATCCCATTCCTAGAGAGGTAGAGAGTAATTCTCTCCTTGGTAGATCCCATAGCACTTTGTCCACAAATAACTATGTCATGAATAAATGTTTAGATGATTGACTTTCTTAGAAGACGTGAGCCCCTACAAAACATGGGGTGTGTGTAATTAATTTCTACTACATTTCAGATACTCAATAAATTTCATTGAATAGATGAATAAATGCATGAATAAAAGAACGGTGCTTTCATCTGTGATCATGAATACATGCAATTTACATTCCTACTAAATTAAACAGATACATTTGAAAGGAATGGTACCTTTTCTTTAAGAGCATATTCTAACCTAATATTATTGATATCACTGTAAAATCAAAACTTAACTTGTGTTTTATCAGTAAATCTGAACAAATTCTTTCAAAATTCTCAAATAACCAATCAATGAAATGAGGACAGCCCAGAATAGTCTAGTTCCCCGAACATTAATCACTTCATGCCACTTCATTTTTTTATTTATATATGATTATTTAGTAAATATTTTTGCTCTAGCTATTTCTATTTTAAAAAACTTAAATACATACCTTATCTATGTTGTAAGAAAGAATATTCATGAATATTAAGGTTTTATGTGCTTATTACATTTTTTAATGCACACTAAAATAAGCACATAAATATTGGAATATATCATGTCTACTAAAAGCATGTTGTATATACCGTGAGAAATACCGGCAGAGTAGAATAAACATAGACTTGGGGGTCAGATGGACAGGTATCATCTTTGCCACTTCCAAGGTAATATAACCTCTTTAAAAGTCAATGCTTCATATAAATATACAGATAAGAAGACTGGCCTCAGAGAGTTTTTGTGAAGGTTAAATATGTAAATCACCGAATGGAAGTCCTGCATAGATTATTCATGTACTTGATAGTTACACCTGCTAAGATGATACATATGTCTCACCTCTTGAACAGACTGCATTCCCTCTTTCTCCACTTCTCACTTTCTCTAATAATCTGTTGGCCACTCTTATTCTAAATATAGCCTCACAGAAACAAGTGACCAGATCTTATGCTACACAGATATTACTCACAGCAGTTGCATAGGATAAAAATAAATAGGGACAATATAGTGTGAAAGCAACAGACAGAATGGAGGCTTCTTCTCCAGGCGCTGCCTCCATAAGTTATCCGCCACCTCAAATATAGCACATGGGATCTCTGGGCCTG
>NW_012098876.1:2475769-2498676 GCF_000951045.1 Mandrillus leucophaeus | reverse complement strand
GGTTAGAAAAACATAGATTCTGCCTTAAGGCAGACCTGAGTTACTATCCTGGATCTACCATTATCAATAGTAAGACTAAAAGTTACTTAAGCTCTCTCCCTCCCAGTTCCCATCTATAAAAATTGAGATGAGAAATAAAAATAAGATCTCCCACCCCCCAACCCACTAAACAGACTCTCTCTTGGCCAAGGTAACTCAAGAAACCTTCAAAAGTGTGTTCCTGGCCATAACAGGACCAGAGGTTGGATATGCCTCAATGTGCCCCTTCCTTGTTAAACTTTAACCAGAATTCTTTCCTAAGAAGTAAGCAGAAACAAACTCTGGAAAACTACCAATAAAGGATTCATTCCTTTATTGCCTTTAGTTAGTCATCTGAGGCTGCAACTGGACTCCCTCTCCCTCTTTGTGGTTTCAACAGGACAGCTCACCAGTTTCACAATGCATCCCTTCCCAAAAACTGACCGCCATCTTCAGACTGGTTTTGGCTGGCTCACAGAGGATGGACAGTGATGGTGTTCCTGTCCTCTGCTTCACCTTTTGCTGTCAGAGGGCCAACCCCACCACACCCTGGCCTGTGAATCATGCTAAGGCTGCTGTTTTTTGAACATGCAACCCATGAAGAGGCATGAAGCTCAGTTGTGCGTGCCCTTGTTTCTCCTTTCGTGAAATATTCATGACTCCTCCTATAGGTTATTGACTGTGTAAATTCAGCCACTATGCTCGGCATAAATTCCTGTTCCCTTTAACCCTCCCTCAAAGTGCTTGTTCTCATCTTTTGCCAGAAGTGAGGCTTCCCTGTAAGATGGCTAGCCTGCAGACTGCAAACCTTTACGAGAAATAATGCTCTCCTTTCCAAATTTATGAACGTCATCATTCTTCAGTTGACAGAGATGATGCAGAGTTTTATGGTTTACTAATCAAAACACTTTACTAATAAACTGTTTTGATTATTTGGTGGTTTGTTATGAGTATGGTGTAACTTGGTGTAACAATGAGTATGTTAATATGCTCATGAATTTTGTGTGTGTCAGGAGTTCAGATGACATGGCCAACATGGCTTGACTATACTCCACAATGTCTGGAACCTCAGCTTGGAAAACTCGAATGGCTGAGGTTGACTTGAATGGCTGGAGGCTAGAATTCTCCGGAGACTTCTTCACTTTCAGGTCTGATATCTGGGCCAGAGTGACTCATGGCTAAAGCTCATTGGCATCTCTCTCAATGTAGTCTCAGGGCTTCTCTCGGTGATTTCTCCTCCAGGCCTCTCCATCATGGAGACATCAGGGTGCTCACACTTCTTATATAGAGCTCAGAATGCCTACAATGAGTGTTTCAGCAAAGAAGGTGGAAGCTGAACAGTCTTTAATAACCTAGCCTTGAAAATCACATGGCATCATTTTTACCATGCTCTCTGGGTCAGTGCATGTTCTAGCCCTGAAATTCAAGAGGGCACATAGATACTATATTTGAAAGCATCAGGCCCAATTCAGACCTGGAATATTATTGGAGTTCCAGAAATGTTATAGATCATATTGCCATAAATCAATTCCCCATTGTAATAATACTGTAATAAATAAGTCATAAAATATGTGAACACGTACTTTGTAAGGCACTTTTACATTCACCAACTCATTGTGTCACAGTATCCTTCTCTAAGCCGGATAAATCTTTTTCCTTATTTTGGAAATAAACAAAGTGAAATTCAGAGAGGTTAAATCAGTTTACTAGAATCACAACAGCTAGTAAGTGGTGCAGCTGAGTACAAAACCTAGGATTTCTGTGGCAGGGTGTGGTGACTCTTGCCTGTATGTGCAACAGTTTGGGAGGCCAAGGCAGGAGTACTGCTTGAGGCCAAGAGTTCGAGACTGGTCTTGGCTTGGCAACATAGTCTGGAAACATTTTTAAAAACTTAGCCAGGCCTGGTGGCACACACCTGTAGTCCTAGCTACTTAGGAGGCAGAGGTGGGAGGATTGCTTGAACCCAGGAATTTGAGGTTGCAGTGAGCTATGATCCTGCTACTGCAATCCAGCCTAGGCAACAGAATGAGATCCTATGTTAAAAATACCACCACCAAACACAACAACAACAACAACAACAACAACAACAAAAACAGGATTTCTAATTCATGATGCAATCTGCTTCACTTGATAGAGTGGATGGAAAATAAAAATACACGCAGATATCTAAGTATACACTTTCTTATATTAAGAGGATCTGGTAACCTTTGACAATTTCAGCTCATCAACTATAAAACTTGTTCATATCTATGTGTGTGTATACTTATACATAACGCAACTTCTTTTTATTTATGTTTCTTTCTACTAAGTTGTTAGAAAAATAAAGAGGTAACAACTCACATTTGTTCTGTGTGACAATATTCTTTGGCTAAATCCTCTCCTTTGTGTACTATGAGAGATAAAAATTCCTGACAGACAGCCTTCCCAGAAATCATTAACGATTGTTTATATCTCAACGCAAATTAGTTTCTCAGACTTTCTCTGGCTGTGAGTTGTGTACCTTGAGGCTGACACCATATTCCACTTCTCCCTTGGTAAGAGCTGATTTTATACGAAGGTGTGACACTGATGGGTCAACATTTAATCCCATCCTCCTTATTAAAGAAAGCTTCAGGAATGATGATATGACCACATTTTGGCCCAGAAGCAAGAGGAAGTTTGTTGGGGGCTTCTAAGAAGGTTTTCCTAACTCTTTTGAGAGACTCATAGGAATTTTTGTTTTCTTTTTTTGAGACGAGTCACCCTGGCTGGAGTGCGGTGATGGATCTCAGTTCACTGCAACTTCCGCTTCTCAGGTTCAGGGGAATTCTCCTGCCTCAGCCTCCCAAGTAGCTAGGACTACAGGTGGGTACCACTACGCTCAGCTAATTTTTGTATTTTTAGTACAGATGGGGTTTCGCCATATTGGCCAGGCTGGCCTCTAACTCCTGGCCTCATGTGATCTGCCCGCCTTGACTCCCAAAGTGCTGGGATTAGAGGAGTGAGCCACTGAGCCCTGGTGGACTCATAGAAAATTTAACACTTTGACTCCCCCAGGATCTGCATAAGAAAAGCAGGTTTTCCAGGGGAGAGGGGAAATGCTGAAGATAAAATCCATACACAGAGGAGGACATGTCCAAGAGAACCACAGAAAAAATGCAGCTGTATTGGATCCTGCGGGTGCCTTGCCCTGATCTTCTAATCAACTAAAGCATGCCACTGCTAATAGCTGTCCTTTCCTCCTAAGAATTTCTCCCTTCAGATGAGAAGCCCGACTCCCCTCTGCTGGAAGTTATGCACCTCTTTCATCCCTGAAATAACCCTCAGCAAATGACTGACTGCCATAGGGGTACAGAAGACCACCTTCCTGCTTCAAGGCGGGACTGATCTTGTGGCGTAATTTCTGCCCAGAGTTCCCTGTGGGATTAGGCAGAAGCCAGTTCCAGCTGAAATTACATCTCTGCGTCGCTCCTCATCTGCCCCATCCTATTTTCCTCACTTCCTTTCTCCTGAAGGTATTTCCTCCACAAAATACATAGACCCAAATCCCTGTCCCAGATTCTACTTCTTGGGAACCCTAACCTAAGACAGTGCCTGAAACCATTATTAAGCCATGACCCCTGACATGTCTGTGTTCTTCTAGTTGTGTGCATTAGTACAATTTATTGTGTTTGAATACACTACGTGTAAGGTTTTTCTGTTACTTGTAGCCTGAAGTTTCCTAAGGAATAATATAGAAGCTACTGGTCTTTGATTGGGAAATCTGAGTCAGAAACGGTACATGGCATGAGCTAGGTATAAAGGAAAGGAGTAGACATTTAGTATAAGACAGAACAAAGGAATGTTGCACTCAGTGAAGGACAAGAGATGTTTCTGGGTTAAATATTATTGAAGGTGTGCAAAGTTTGTGTGTCTGTGAGGTAGTATTTGCATATACACCTTAGGAATTCCAGGAAGTCAAGCTAAGTCATATTGACTAATAAAATTGTAAGACCACTGAGAGAAATGGAGGGGGAGGAGTTGAGTCAAATTACCAAATATCATTGCCACTGTCACACATTACAATGAAGAAACAACTTAATCCCTAAAGGGGTTATTTGGGATATGGAATTTTACGAACTGATCTTGAGTCACGAGACCCATGTCCCCATCTTCAGGGCATAGATAGATATGGTAAGATCTGGGCCTGTGCTGACCAATACCATTGCCATTCATCACAGGTAGCTATTGAGTACTTCAAATGTGACTTGTCTGAATTAACATGTACTGTAAATGTAAAATATAAAATGAAAATCAAAGACAGTACAAGAAAATTAAAATGTCTCTAAATGTTTTATTGATTTTGTTTTGAAATTTTTGGATATATTAGGTTAGATATTATGAAAAATAATCTTATGTTTCTTTTTATATTTTTTAATGTGGCACTAGAAAATTTTAAATTACAACCATAGTTTACATTAAATGGCTATTAAACAGAACTGATTTGAACAGTTTAAGGCACAGGTCTGTGTCATGTCACTAACATGAAGTTCAGGTCTGCAGCAAGATACTAAAATTTCCTACAGAGAAGTCGGTTGAATTTATAGGTAATATTAGTATGAAGACATCATGATTATCTAGATAACTAAAAGCCAAACATCCAGGAAATCTAGTGAAGGTTAAATCGTAATATGCTCAATTGAATACTTTACAAAATGACATGCAATAATTATAAATGTTTTTTTTCCATGGCATAGTAAAAATGGCTGAAATAACATCAAGGTACAATGTAGCAACAAATTAAAAAGCATTTGTCAGTAAACTTACTCAAAAATGCATAGAAGACATTGCTGGAGATATAAAAGAGACAAATGTTAGAGCAAATCACACAATGTAGAAAGGTGATTTACCAGCTGAATAAACATATAAATGTGTTAACTCATCTCAGCTTAATGTTATTCGTTACATTTCCTTTGTGATGCAGCAATGACTGAAGAAATACATTTTGGAGATTGTTAAAATGAAAGATGTGCATAGAGGAAATAATATATTCTTAAGGATATTTTAGCAAAGAATTGTGGCTGCTTTGATGATTAATAGAAAAAACATGATTCTGAAGCAAAATGGCAGAAACAGCGTTCTCTTCTTCTGTGATATTTGTTGGGTGTGGTAGTGCGCCCAGCTAAAAGATTATATTCCCCAGTCTTCTTTACAATTGTGTTATGGTAAAGTGATTAGATTCTGAACAATTCGAAGTTATTGGATGGAACCTCTGGGAAGTCTCCTTAAAATGAGAAAACACGGAAATAGGATCCTTCCTGTTTTCCCTTCTTGGACCCAGATGTGATGATCAGGGCTCCGGTTGCCATCTTCTCACTTTGAAGGTAGAAGTCACATTAGAGATATGGGGACAGAAAGATATAAGGAGCTTATGATATCATGGAGTCACCATATTGGCCATAACAGTCTCGTTTTATATGAGAGAAAAATTTTTGTATTTTCACTTTTTTTTTTTAACTGATAAAGGCATACAACCAAAAATCTTTGGAGATCCCTGGCCTATGAGAAAGCATGGAGCACCCATGATTGGTGGTAAGGACTGGATACAGCAAAGAGTGAGTAAACTAGGCCATATGGGAATAAGGAGAAGTTTAGGGAGGAAATCTCTTTTAGGACTGCACCGAACTCCACTAAGGGAATAATTAAACCTGAAAACCAAGGAGCTCTCCTTTGCTTAGGTTCCTTCAGGGGCACACTAGAGCTTTCTTGATAGAATAAACTTCTTTATTATCAGCCTTGGCTACACTCTATTCTCATTTCCTACCACTCCCTTTCCTCTCTTTTGCCCCACCATTCCTTTTGAAGACTTGTTCAAACATTAATTCTTTATCAAAAGGGCAAAGTCCAGCGGAAGAATCAGAGAGATAAAAGTAGATAGGCAGCATTAAAGTCATTAAACTACAGCTTATGAACAAGACCAAGTAGTCATTATTGCCTGATGGTTAAGTTTTTATTGTAGAAGGTTGTAAAACTCTCTTAAGAATCAAGGCAAGTTTTTATAAAGACAAATAGAAGAGTCTACTTGTTTCAAAGCATTGTGACGCTCACTTCAATAGCAGTCTCATGGCTATTGAACTCACTTTCAACATCATAGTCAAAGAATGAGTTTTTGCACTTTTCTCTCTATTCCTTGCCTGTTAATATATGGCATACGGATTTCAATTTTTGAACCGGAATATTTAAGTTGCATCTCCACTTTTTCATCTCCAATAAATAAATTTTTCCAAAAGCAGATTCTCCATGTAACAGTTTGACTTTGAGGCCTTTTTGAACTCCTTATGAAATCTTACCAAAAATCTTTGCCATATTTGTTCATTCAACAAATGTAATGTCAAGATCTTAAAAGCTCAGACTTGTGTCTTCATAACGAAAACATAAATTTCATAATCAGAAATATATATATATAATACACACATAAATCATTTCATAAAAATACTTCATTGAAGGAAACTGAGCTCCAAGGACTATATGATTTAAGTTTACACAATGAATAGGAGTGTCATGAATGAATCACTGGCAATGAAACACTGATCTTGTTTCTTTTTAATACAAAGGATATGTATTTATACTCAAATCATGATTTGACTGACACCTAAAGACAAATGAATTATACATAGACAAAATTTTCTTCTTTCTTTTTTTTAAGTTAATATTCACATTTGACGACTTCCTAAAATTCCTAAATGGTTTACACCAAGCAATGTAATATTAGGTATACAATTGTAATGCTTCAAGGATATAACTAAAAAGGAATATATGTAATAAATGCTATTATTATTGCTAGATAATACAGACTGGAGTCTATATTTACATTATTTGCCAGTGCGATATTTTATCTAAAATAGATTTTAAGAAGTAATTAAGATTGTGTCAGTAAGGACTCTTTATATGCATGTTATAGAAAGCCCTATTCAGATTGGTTAATATAAGGAAATGTATTGACTCATGAGGTTGAAAAGTTCAGAATTAGGGCAGGTTTTAAGTTTGATTCAAAGGTCCACAATGTCATCAGGTCTCATTTTCCTGCAATTCTCTTAGCTTTACTTCCTCTGTGTGTTTTCTTCATCCTTAAGCTGGCTTCCCTCATGTAGGAATGGTAAGAAGAAAGTTACCAGTGATTTCTACGACTCCGGACCTCCTTCTTCACGTCTAGGTGGAGGACATGACTTTCATCTCAACCATTAATTAGAAATTCACATTGATTATATCATCCTTCGTCATATTATGATCTTCAAACTAAAAATGTCAGAAAAAAGGATGGAATTATCTTGACTGACTTGGGCCAATTGTGATTGCTAGAGCTAGGGGTTTAGTCAATCGCATACAAACCTTATGTCTGTTATTTGGGGTAAAGAGTGAAATAAATCCATAAGGGACCACCAGAATGTTCCCTGCTAAGGGAGATAAAGCAGTATTTCTTTTTTTTTTTTTCTTTTTTATGATACTTTAAGTTCTAGGGTACATGTGCACAACGTGCAGGTTTGTTACATATGTATACATGTGCCATGTTGGTTTGCTGCACCCATTAACTCGTCATTTACATTAGGTATATCTCCTAATGCTATCCTTCCCCACTCGCCCCACCCCACAACAGGCCCCAGTGTATGATGTTCCCCTTCCTATGTCCAAGTGTTCTCATTGTTCAATTCCCACCTATGAGTGAGAACATGTGGTGTTTGATTTTCTGTTCTTGTGATAGTTTGCTGAGAATGATGGTTTCCAGCTGCATCCATGTCCCTACAAAGGACATGAATTCATCCTTTTTTATGGCTGCCTAGTATTCCGTGGTGTATATGTGCCACATTTTCTTAATCCAGTCTGTCATTAATAGACATTTGGGCTGGTTCCAAATATTTGTTATTGTGAATAGTGCCGCAATAAACATACTTGTGCATGTGTCTTTATAGCAGCATGATTTATAATCCTTTGGGTTTATGCCCAGTAATGGGATGGCTGGGACAAATGGTGTTTCTAGTTCTAGATCCTTGAGGAATTGCCACACTGTCTTCCACAGTGGTTGAATTAGTTTACAGTCCCACCAACAGTGTAAAAGTGTTCCTATTTCTCCACATCCTTTCCAACACCTGTTGTTTCCTGTATTTTTAATGATCACCATTCTAACTGGTGTGAGATGTTATCTCATTGTGGTTTTGATTTACATTTCTCTGATGGCCAGTGATGATGAGCATTTTTTCATGTGTCTGTTGGCTGCATAAATGTCTGCTTTTGAGAAGTGTCTATTCAGATCCTTTGCCCACTTTTTGATGGGGTTGTTTGTTTTTTTTCCTGTAAATTTGTTTGAGTTCTTTGTACGTTCTAGGTATTAGCCCTTTGTCAGATGAGTAGATTGCAAAAATTTTCTCCCATTCTGTAGGTTGCCTGTTCACTCTGATGGTAGTTTCTTTTGCTGTGCAGAAGCTCTTTAGTTTAATTAGATCCCATTTGTCAATTTTGGCTTTTGTTGCCATTGCTTTTGGTGTTTTAGACATGAAGTCCTTGCCCATGCCTATGTTCTGAATGGTATTGCCAAGGTTTTCTACTAGGGTTTTCATGGTTTTAGGTCTAACATTTAAGTCTCTAATTCATCTTGGATTAATTGTTGTATAAGATTTAAGGAAGGGATCCAGTTTCAGCTTTCTACTTATGGCTAGCCAGGTTAAGCATACTGTTTACTTGCCCTAATATTATGTCCAGCCATATGAAAATATATGGTTCTTGTACTGGAAGAAATCACACATTAGACTGTATAAAATTTACCTATATGGCAATTATAGTCTAGGAAAGGAGATAGTGATGTGATGAATAAATGCAATATTGTGTGATAAGAATTGCATAATCAAAACATAATCTTGGAATTACATAGGGCTTGAATTCAAGCTCTGCTATACCGTACTTGTGAGGTCATAAACACATTCCTTGTGCTATATTGGTGTTTGCCCTCAGTGTTACCTTCATGTTTGCTAGATGGCTACAGGGGATCCATCCATCTCCTCATACAGCCATGTCAGCAGACCTCAAAGGGAAAGTAAAGATGTTAATTATAGGGGACAGTGTGTGGGAGGTATATGGGAACTCTTTGTACTGTCTTTCCATTTTTCTATAAATCTATAACTGTTCTAAGCAATCAAGTATATTTTTGAAAAATAAAAAAGAAAGTTATGCATCTCTTGTTAAGAGCAACAAAATTCTGTCAGAATCCACTCTTCTCCCATCTACCCACTATCAGCAAACTTCCTCTTATTTGTCCTGAATTGCCATGTCTTAACCTCTAGATGTGAAAGCTAGTAAAATGGCATGATTGGCCCAAACTAATTAATATTTATCCTCTGAAATGTTCAGGGAAGAGGCCCTTTTTCTAGGATATGTGGTTTTACAGTGAAAAAACACTTGAACAAAATATGGAAGGAAATCCAGAAAGGAAAATTATGTGAGGTTAAGGACAGGGGTGGGAATGAGTTAGATTCACTTGGGAAGGCAATCAAAATACCTTGTAAACCACCCTCACAGTTAGTGTATGAAAGGAGCTTAGTATAGTATATAGTAATGCAAGAGCTCAACAAATGATTATTAATGTTATCTTAAAAATATTTGATTTGATCTCATCAGGACAGCTTTCCACAAGATGAGTCACTCTGACCGTTGAAGACAGAAGCAATGTGAAATTTCCCATTGAGAAATGACAAAGGAAGGAAGCCAGAGTTAGTGAGGGTGGGGAAGGTGGACAATTAAGGAGATGCTAAGTGCTCAATTTCCAGTTTGACATTGGGTATGGAAGAGCAGTCTAGAAAGACCTCAAGCTTGCTGGCATGATGGAACTAATGTCGGTAGATGTTGGTGTCATTTGTTAAGAAATGAATGCCAGAGAAGTGTCTGATTTGATTGCAGAGGCAAAGGTGCCAGTTCTGGGAGAAACATGATAAATTTGAGGTGTCTGCAGGACATTCTAGTGCAGATTTAATTGCAGTGCAAACTGCTATCACTTACTTAGTAGTATGGCATTCATTCGGTCAACAGATATTTGTTGTATACCTACTATGTACTTGGGACTAAGTTTAATCATTTATAAGCCTTCTCTTATGTAATCTTTGCTATAGTTGGCCAGTGATCTCCAGCCATCACTTTTGAGGCCAATTTTGGAATCCATTCACTGCTGCATCGTTGATAGTTAATTATCTTGTTGGCAGCAACATCCTCAAACACAAAGGCCACATTGTGTGTGTTAACCCAAGAGTGTTCTTATCTATTTCTCATTATAATTAGAATGAGGCCTGCACCCTCATTAACTATTTCTCTTTCCATGGACATTGGAGAACTCGGCAAACAAATGCTTGAAAATGCATTGAGTCCAATTGAATAATGAAATACCAGTTTCAAATACCTATAAAGAAAAAGTTTAATGTTATATATATAAAAAACATATATATAAAACCTTTATGTTATATATATGTGCATGTATATATAACAACATGTATTTGTGCTTTATAAGTTATAGTTTTCATAGATATGATCACATTTGATTTTCAAGAAAACATTGACAGACAAGATTTTTAAATTAAACTTTTATTTTGAGATAATTGTAGGTTCACATATAGTTATAAGAAATAATGCAGAGAGAGTCCATGTACCCCAATTGAGTTTTCCCTCAGTGATAACACTGCAAAAATGCAGTGCCAAAGCACGCAGTGCCGAGATATTGGTATCGATACAGTCAAGATACAGAACACGTCTGTCACCGCCAACTTCCACATGTTGCCTCTTCATAGTCACGCCTACTCCCTACTGCCTTGTCCCCTCCTTAACCCTTGACAACCACTAATCTGTTCTCTATTTTCATCATTTTGTAATTTCAAGAGTATTATAAATAGAAACATATAGCATGTAAGTTTTTGCCATCAGCTTTATTCATTGGCGGATTTCTCTGGATATGTATCCAGGCTGCTGCATGTATCCAGGTAGTTCATTTTCTTTTATTGCTGAGTACCATTCCCATGGCATAGATGTATCACAGTTTGTTTAATCATTCACTAGTTGAATGACATCTGTGTTATTTCCAGTTTGAGGCTATTAGAATTTATCTGGTATAAACATTTGTGTTCATTTTTTTGTGGGCACACACATCTTCATTTTTCTGGAATATGTATCCAGGAGTGAAATTGTTGGGTTACATGGAAATTGCATGTTTATTTTTAAAACTGCCAAACTGTTTTCTAAAATGGCTGTATTGTTTTACGTTTCCACCAACGATGTCTGAGTGAATCAGTTTCTCTTTATTCTCTCTAGAATTTGATGTTATCATTACTTTTTTCAGATGTATTGAGGCATAATTGACAAATAAAAATTGTATACATTTAAAGTATGCAACATGATGTTTTGGTATATGTACCACTACCAAGCTAATGAACATATTCATTACCTCACATAGTTCCATTTGTGTGTGTGTGGTTGTGGTGAGAACATTTAAGATCTAGTCTCCTAGCAAATTTCAATATAAAATGCATTATTATTTCTTATAAACACCATGCTATACATTAGATCTCTAGAATTTATTTATCCTGCATAACTGAAACATTGTGCCTTTGACCAATATTTCTCCATTTCCCCCACTTTCAACCCCTGGCAATCACCATTGTACTCTCTGCTTCTATGAGTCCAAGTTTTTTAGATTTTACATAGAAGTGAGATTTACTGTAAGATCCAACAGTCCCACTTTTGGGTATATATCCAAAGGAAAGATGAAATCAGTATTCCAAAAAGATATTTTCACTCCTATGTTCATTACAGCATTATTCATAGTAGAAAAAAATATGGCATCAGCCTAAATGTCCATTGACAGATGAATGGATGAATGGATAAACACACGTGCACACACACACACACACACACACACACATTTATGTGCACAATGAAATATTCTTCAGCTTTTAAAAAGAAGAAAATCCTGTTATATGTAACAACATGAATGAAACTGGACGACATTCTACTAAGTGAAAAAAATCTAAGTACAGAAAGACAATGTTGTTACGTTTTATTTTAGCCATACTTGTAGGTATTTAGTGATACTTCATCATGGTTATAATTTGCAATTCTTTAAAGGCTAAAGATGTTGAATATCTTTTTATGTGCTTATTTGCTATTTGTATGTATTCTTTGGTGAAATGTACTCTTGTGTTTTTGGCCTATGTTTTAGTTTCATTATTTGCTTTGTACTACTGAGTTCTGAGAGTTCTTTTTATATTATAGATACTAGTCCTGTATCACATATGTGGTTTGCAAATGTTTTCTCACATTCTATAGCTTGTCTTTTTTTTCTTCTTAACAAGGTCTTCACAGAGCAAACTTTTAAATTATGAAATTTAATTTATTAATTTTTTTCTATTATGAATGTGCCTTTCTTCTCAAGACTATAAACTCTTTGCCTAAAGCTAGATTCCAAAGATTTATCCTCCTATGTTTATTTTCCTAAAACTGTAATAGCTGTACTTTCTACATTAAGTCTGTAATTCATTTTGAGTTAATTTTTGTATAAAATATGAGTTAGGTTGAGGGTTTGTGTGTGTGTGTGTGTGTGTGTGTGTATGTGGGGTTTTTTGCATATGGAAATCCAAAGTCCAAATGGTCCAGCACCATTTGTTGAAAAGGCTATCTTTCCTCAATTAAATTGCTTTTGTATGTTAGTAAAAAACTATTTGGGCATATTTATGTGAGTCTACTTCTGGGCTTTATTTCTGGTCTTGATTACTGTAGCTTGAAGACTGATTTCCTTACCTCTATTATTTTCTTTCAAAATTGTTTTAGCTAATTTCTTTGCCTTTCCATATAAATTTTGGAATTCATTTTCTATTAATATTTTATATCTATAAAAATATTGCTGATATTTTGATAGGAAACACACTAAAGATGTCAATTCTTAAATTGACATCTTTAAGAACTGGCATCTTTTAAGAATTGACATCTTTACTACTTTGAGTATTACAATCTGTGGACATGACATATCTCTCCATTTATGATCTTTCTTAATTTCTTTCAGGAATGTTGTCTGGTTTTTAGCACACAAGTTCTATATGTTGTTCAATTTACACCCCAGTATTTCAGTTCATTTTTGAGCCACCTATTATTTCTTGGAGTTGTTTTTATTTTGTAGCTTGTCAATAACAAATTAGAACAGTTTTCACTTTTCCTTTCTGATCTGTATGCCATTTATTTATTTACTTATTTATTTTTGTCTTTTTGCACTGGCTAAAAATCTAGCACTATGTTGAATAAGAATGGTGACAGTGAACAGTCTTCCTTGTTTTTACAAGTTTTTTATGGATGCTCTTTATAAAGTTAAATAAGTTCTCCTACATTGCTATTTTTGAGAGTTTTTTAAAAATCAGAAGTGGATATTTACTTTTGTCAAATGCTTTTTCTATGTGAATTGATGTAATTATATAATTATTATTTTGTAGCTTATTGATTTGATGGATTACATTGATCGATTTATGATATTGAACCATTTTGTGTTCATACAATAAACTCTATTTGGTCATGGTATTTCACTCATTTACTATGTTGTTGAATGACATTTGCCAATATTGCATTAAGGATTTTTGCATCTATATTCATAAGTGTATTAACCTTTAATTTTTTTTGTACTGTCTTTGTCTGGTTTTTGTATTAGGACAATACCAGCTACACTAAATGAACTGGAAAGTGCTCCCTCCTTTTCTGTTTTCCAGAATGGAGTGCATAGAATTGGTGTTAATTGTTTAAACTCTTGGTAGAATCCTTCAGTGAAACCATCTGGGACAGATGGTTTTTGTCCCATCTGTCCTGTCTATCACCTGTCTTTTCATCTTTAAGAATCACCTGTCTTTTCATCTTTAACCCTTCTCCATTTATAATAATTATCTTAAATGTTTCCTCTATATAGATTTAGAACCACATCAGATGGTGCTATATAATAAAACATATTTAGAAAACTCAAAAAGAAAATTCCTTTTTGGAGTTTTAAAATTACAAATTCACTTTGCTTAATAGTTATAGATCTATTCACATTATCTATGTTATGGTTAGTGGGTTGGGGCAGTTTATGCTTTTCAAGGAATTGATCCCTATTATCTAAGTTGTCAAATTATATGGGTAGAATTGTCCGTAGTGTTCCAATATCCTCTGATGTCTGCAGAGTCTGTGGTGGCATCCCCATTTCATCCTGATATTGGTAATTTGTGTTTTCACTCCATTTTTCTTTGTCAAGCTTGCTAGAGTTTTGTCAATTTTATCTCCCTTTTCCAATAAACTGTTCTCTGTTTCACTGATTTTTTTCTATAGTTTTCTATTTTCAAGATTATTGATTTCTGTTGTTATCTTTATTGCACCATTTATTCTGCTTGCTCTGTATTTATTTGGTTTCTGTTTTTCAAGGTTCTTGAGGTGGTAGCTTAGATTATTTATTGGAGAATTTTCCTTTTTTCTAATTTATGTGTTTAGTACTATAATTTTCCTCTCAGCACTACTTCAACTGTGTCTCACAATTTTAACATGTTGTATTTTTACTTTTCTTCAGTTTAATGTATTATTTCATTTCCTTTTAGACTTCTTCTTTGATCTAATATAATTCAGAAGTATGTCATTTGGTTTCCAAGTGTTTGAAGATTTCTCTATTATCATTCTGTTATTGATATCTATTTGATTCTATTGTAGTCTCAAAATATACTTTGTATGATTTCGGATCTTTTAAATTTGTTGAGGTTTGTCTCATGACCCAGGATATTCTATCTTGGAATAGGTTCTGTGGGCACTTCAAAAGAATCTATATCCTGCTGTTGTATGGGGAAGCATTCTATAAATGTCTATTCATTCCTGTCAGTCAAGGGCATTATTTTATTCTTCTCTATCCTTGCTGATTTTGTCTAGTTTTTCAATCAGTTAGTGAAAGAGATGCGTTAAAGTCTTTAACTATAATTATTGACTTATTTATTTCTCTTTTCAGTTCTATCCATTTTGGTTAACATATTTTGCAGATCTGTTGTTTGGTGCATATACATTTAGGAGTGCTATGTCTTCTTGGTGAATTGATGGCATATTGTTATTTAATGTCTCTCTTTGTCTTTGGTAATTTTCTTTGCTCTGAAATCTACTTTATCAACAATTGGTATAGCCACTCCTTCTGTCCTTTAATTAATATTTGCATGATACATACATTTCTATAATATTAGCTTCACCTGCCCATATCATTATATTGAGGTAGGTTTATTATAGATATGATGTAGTATGGTCATTTTTAACACACTCTTTCCAATATCTGTTTTTAAATTAGTATATTTAGACTATTTACATTCAATGTGATTATTGATAAGCTAGTACCTACGTCTACTTTTGTTTTCCTATTTATTTATTCTGGTTATTGTTTCTTTGTTTACATTTTTCTCCCTTACTCAAACATTTTTCCCAAAAATTCTATTTTGCTTGGCCTATAGCATTTTGAGTACATTTCTTTGTACAGCTTATTTGTGGTTTTACTGGATATATACATAACTTATTGCAGTCTACTGGTGCCAATATTTTATCAATTTGAATGATATGCTGAACTATCACCTGTCTTTTCATCTTTAACCCTCCTCCATTTATAATAATTATCTTAAATGTTTCCTCTATATAGATTTAGAACCACATCAGATGGTGCTATATAATAAAATACGATTTAGAAAACTCAAAAAGAGAAGGAAAATTTACTGTGTTCACTCATATTTTTACTCTTTATATTGTACTTTTTTCCTTTCTGATTTCCAAGATTCTTTTATCATTCTCTTCCTGTTTAAAAAACATCTTTTAGGATAGGTCTTTGGGCAACAAATTCTCTTAATTATACTTCATCTGTGAAAGACTTGAATTTCTTTGTTTTCTAAAGGATATTTTGTGTTAAATATAGGATTCTGGCTTTGCAGGGTTTTTTTTTTCCTTTCAGTGCCTGAACATATTATGCCACTTCATTTTTACCTTCATAGTTAGGAAGATAAATTTGCCATCATCCTTATTTTTCATCTATAAGTAAGGTGTTTTACTCAGGCTGCTTCAATATTTTCTCTGTCATTAGCTTTCAAAATTTTAATTATCATGTATCTTGACATCAATTTATTTAGCCTTGTTATTTTCAGGCTTTGTTCAGCCTCTGGAATCTATAAGTTTATGTCTTTTCCAAAATTGGGGAGTTTTCAGCCATTATTTCTTCAAGTATGTTTTCAGTTCTTACCTCTTTCTCTCCTTTCAAGACTCTGATATCATAAGTACTAGATATATTGTTATAGTCTCACAGATCCCCAAGACTGTGCTCTTTTTATCTGCCTATTTCTCTTTTTTGCTCAGATTGGACAATTTCTATTGTGCTATCTTCCAGTTCCTTTATTTTTTCCTCAATCCTCTTCTACCTGTTTTTTATTCCATCAACTGAGATTATTTCAGTTATTATATTTTTCATTCTAAATCTCCATGTGTTTCTTTTTTATACTTTGTATTTCTTTGCTGAGATTTTCTATTTCTTGGTTGAGACTTTGTAATTTTGTTCCTGGCATTGGTCCTAATTGCTTGTTCAAACATTTTAATCATAGGTGCTCTAAAATTTTTAGCAGATAATTTTAACATTTCTGTTTTCTTGGTGTTGGCATTTATTGACTATCTTTTTTTCATTAAGTTTGAGATATTCCTGGTTCATGGCATGATGAATCATATTCTATTGAAATGTGGACATTTTTGCATCATGTTACATGATTTACAATCTTATTACAAAGCATTTGTTTTAACATTTTTGACCCTGCTTCACTGAGATGGTAGGCACCACCTTGTTACTGCTAGTAGTTACCACCTTGTTACTGCCAGAAGAGGTCTGGGTTCCCTCCTTTACCTCCAATGACACCTGTGTGGTAGAGGCAGTGGGGAGGGAAGCATCTCATTATTGCTGGGTGCAGGTTGGAGTTCCAGCTCCCCACGTGGTCTCCACTGATGTAGTAGTGGTCTCATTACTCTAGGCAATAAAGTCCTAAATTTCCAATAGGTCTCTTCTGATACCACCACAGTGAGGAAGGATAGAGACACCTTGTCACTGCTGGATGTGGTCCAAGCTGCTCATGTGGTCTGCATTGCCATCACAAAAGCAGAGGGGAGCAGAGTGGGGATATCATTACTGGCCAGCAGGGATGAAAATTCTTTCTTCTGACTTGGCCTTCTTTGAAGCTATCCTAGTAGAAGTGTTAGGGTTCCTCATTACAGACTCACGAGGGTGGAAATCTAGGCTCCACGTTCATCTTTTACTGGTATAGATAGGTCTGGGGCCACAGTATTTCATGTGGTATTTTGTTGGAGAACTTATTGTGTAAAATGTTTCTGTCTTGATAGGTTGCCTATTTCCTAATGTTCGGCTAGAGAGAAGAAGCTTTTGTTGGTGCTTAAATTTTATTTTCTCTTGCCTATTAGTGTTCATAGGTTTCCGGCTTCTTCAGCTTCATGTCTGAGATATGTGAACCAAAAAGAAAGCCCATGACAATTACTGCCATGTGATTTCCCTAGGTCTAGGCATCCCGAACTGGCTTGTCTTTATCTTTTCTCCTTTTATAGTCTTCTTACATTTGCCTAACACATAATGTCTGGGGCTTTTATTGTACTTATCAATAGGAATAGGAAAACTGTGCCTAAGCCATATTCGTGGAAATGGAAGTCTGGAATGACTATCAAAAATAAATTGGACTCAGGAATGTTGAATAAATTGTTCAGGGTCACCCAGTTAGAAAGTGAAAAATCAAGAAAGAACTGAGTCATAAGCACTTTAGAGTGAAGTGGCCTGGGTCTGGTTTCTAGATCTATCACTCACTGTAAATATTATTAGAAAATTTTTATTTTATTTATTTATTTATTGTAACCGCAGGCCCCTTTGAGAATATGATAAAAGCTAAAATCTTCTCTTCTGAAAAACACACTATGTTTTTCATAGGCTGGGCACTGTGGCTCATGCCTATAATCCCAGCACTTTGGGAGGCCAAGGTGGGTGAATCATCTGAGGTCAAGAGTTCGAGACCAGACTGGTCAACATGTTGAAACCTCTTCTCTACTAAAAATACAAAAATTAGCCGGGTGTGGTGGTGGGTGCCTGTAATCCCAGCTACTGGGGAGGCTGAGGCAGGAGAATCACTTGAACCCAGGAGGCGGAGGTTGCAGTGAGCTGAGATTGTGCCACTGCACCCCAGCCTAGGCAACAGGGTGTGATGCTGTCTAAAAAAAGAAAAACAAATAAAGAAGGAAAGAAAAGAAAAGAAAAACATACTTATGTAGATACATACAACAGTTTGCACTTCATTTGAGTTAATTCCATGAATTCTAGGTCAGGATCTGCTGTTGTGAAAAAAAGCATGTTGTAGGCTTGTATGTAGGGAAGAGAGAAGCCACATTTATAAGAACAGAGCAGAGAGTCACATTCTGAAAGGGAGTTTGCTGGTTCAAGTGTGGCTCTCAGAATGAAGAGGCTCTGAGGCCTTGAATGAGTAGAGGACAACCATAGGGGCATCATGGAGTGCCAAGAGCAGTGGTTTTACTAGAAGGTGCCCATCCCCATCCCCACACCCCTTAGGGATGACTCACCTGTGCAGGCAGCTCCTCTGGGCTCCTCTGTGTGTGAAGATACAGTCTGCTAACTGATGATCACCATGCTGGATGTGCTATAGCAATGCCCTCAGGGCACTCTGGCTCCAGAGCACTTCTGGACCCTTTCTGGGTAGAAAGCAAATGATATTGCTTGGACTTTGCAAATGGACTTAAGTACACCAGTGTACCCTGAGCTGGGGACAGAGGTAAAAGACGAGCATAGAGTTTGACATATAGGACAACAGAAAAGAAAGGTTAAGAAGGCTATGAGGGATACAGGAAAGAACAGTCAGATAATAAATTTGTATTTTGGCATTTACTAGCTAGGTAGCCTTGGATAAGTCACTAATGTCTTTGAATATCCGTGTCTTCATCTGTAAAATATTGACAATAACATAAACAATAATTATATATTAATAATTTCACATCATATGGTTTTTATGTGTAGTGAAGAAGATCATACATGCAGAGACTCTTTGTGAATTGGAAAATACTATACAAATATTATTTTCTAGGTCTAGCTAGAGACTGTATACTTCATCCAGGAGTAGAATTTTTATGTACATAATTGTTACCTTTTGTAAGATAATTATGTAAAGGATTAATATGAAAACATATAACAATTCTATGGTAAAACCATGATCTAGTTTTCTCTACTTGGAGAAAAATGTCCTAGAAAACATGGGTGCTCCCCATAGAGAAAAAATATGTTTCATTGGAGCTGATGGCTGAGGAGAAAAAAAAGTAGAGCATAATAAAAGGTATCTATAAAATTAGTCAAATAAAACACCAAGTGTTACAAAAATAGTTCAATGTTTTAACTGTCTTTTAGGGGTTTGTTTTACACGTGGAGGCAAAATTATAATGATAAATATCAAAGGCAACCTCCCTGACCTATTTTTTTCTGGAATTCTAAAGAACTGGTAGCATTCTGATCGCCTTTAGGTGAAGAATGACTAAGTGAGAAACAGATGGTCCAGTTTTTTATAACTTGGAGATAAGCATTTACCATGGCAATTCTAAACAATAACCAATGAGTCTATTGTCAGGTTCAGGAAGGAGGCAACCCTTTGAAATGCCTGAAGGCAAAAGTGGCACAGGGTGTTCAAATGATTCTGTGGGTTAATAATTAATATCCTCTGGAGACTTGCGCAAACGATTATGCAAGAGCACATAACACACTGTGCATTCCTAACCTCTGATACACTAAAGCATAAGTGTTTTGTTACCAAGTATTCTTTGCAATCTTTCTTAGCCGTTAATCTGAAGTTTCTGCATTTACAGAGCTGTTGTGAATTGACCAAAGTCAATTTGTCATTGACAAATATTTAGTTAGGTTTGGTAGATAGGAGGAGTTAGAAATGGATAAGAAATTCAAGGTCTCCCCACATCCTTACTACCCAGGTAACACAACAATAAAAATAAATCTCAGATTGAATTCTTCTACATGTACAAATTTGTATTAGCCAACCCGCATGGAACTCTTCTGTAAACTAAGTGAAGCCTTTGCTCTTGATCCTTCAGCATGCTGTGACAGACTTTTGCAGGAAATTACCACTTTTAGAAAACTGTGAAAATTTTTGAGCAGTAGTATACAGTTAGTCTGAGATCAAATGGCAGAATATTACAAAAATGGCTTCAGACAGGACTGGATACGTAGGCCTAGGGCTCTACTCCAAAGGATGTAAGATTTTATGTCCTATTCATGTCACAGGAGGCATACCTGTAAAATCCTGCAAGCCAGTCTATATATTTTAAGCACAAATAATGGCCAAAATGAAAATGTATTTCTCACCACCATTATGCGAATTAACAAAGCTTCTGGAGTTGAAAGAAGAAGAGGACGGGCTGAAGCAATTCCAGAAGCTTTCCAGGGGAGCAGTCTTTTGAGAAGACCTTTCCAAATGCTACAATACTTTTGAAATATTTATTTTTTTATTAAGTTATAAAATTATTCTAGTAAATCTCAAGTATTTATTGAATATAATTAATGCACATACATTGTATATGTTTTAAGATGTGTAATACCATGAATTTGAAGTATATGCCCATGAAACATAACTCTTAAAATTGCTATTATCATCTTTTTTGTGATAGCAACTAAATAAATCCACCTTAAGGTAAATATTTTTAGGTCAATTAACCTGTATTGGTAAGTGGCTTTGTACTTTTGAGAAATGAATAATTGAAACAATTTGTTGTAATTAAAGAAATTAACTATGTTTGATGAGGTGTCTAGCTTCCAAGGTTTGTAGTATAGTCAATAACTATTAAACAAAGTGATGGTGGCACTTGAAATATAATGACCAAATAGGAGTGTCATCCAGTATTTTTAAGAAAGCACATATTGAGTTTGACAAAAAGATTTAAAACTGTTTATTGTAATTTTCCTTCTTAAAAAATAAAGAATTTGAGATGAATGTTTTACCAGGATGAAATTTATTAACGTAACTATAAAGGATATGAAGTCTCTCTCTGGAAATGAAATCTGTCTTCATTTGTGTGTACCATTTTCACTTTTACAAAGCATTTTTCATCATTTTAAGAGGAAGTTTTATGCAGGTGTTTAAATTCTGTGATGAGCATTATGAACCTCATTTTGTGGTCAGGCGTGGTGGGAAATGCAGATTTTATTTCCTAAATTCACAACTTTCAAAGTTCCAGTTCTTAAATATTACAAATTACAGGGTTTATCCATTGAACCATCCTCTTATTCACTAGTATTCATTGAGCAAAAGCTATGGATCAGGCACAAGAAGCTAAAGATGCTAAAGACACAGTCCCTGCCTCAGCAAATCACAGTCTAGTGGGGAAGACTGAGAGGTGGCTGGTGTCATGCAGCAGATGACAGAGTGGCTTAGAGCCTGGGTTCTGCAGCCAGTCGTATTGAGCCAGAATTCCAACTCTGCCATCTCTTAACCTCTCTCTGGTTCAGTTTCCCTACCTATAAAATGACTATGTGTGATACTATCATAGGATTGCTGTGAGGAGTAACATCATTTATTCACACAAACACTCTGAATGTTGTATGGCACGTAGAGATAAATATGCCAGATAATACATGTTGTCTAGAATTATCATGTTAAGTGTAGGTTGCTTTGAGAGCTGTCTCCTGCTAGAATATCTCTTTGTGTCACTCCATGTCAACTCACATACCAATTCCTACCAGATTGAGCTCTGTATTATCTTTTTAATCTATTGACTTCCCCCTATTCTCACGGTCATGAATTTGGTTTAGACTTTCGTTATTTCACACTTGTTTTTCTGACAGCCTTACGTCCTTGGATGCACTATCCAGACTTGCTAATCATTGGCTGAAAAATCTTATCTGATTATCCATTATCTCTCCCTCCCATGATCAAAATCTCCTTCAGTGCCTTTTTATTATCCTCATTCTGAAATGAAACACAGGGCCTCTCAGAGCTCAAATTATGCTGGGCCCGTCTTGGGTGTTGAGATTCCTTATTAGTGTGCAAAAATAAATAAATGCTAAAATAGAAATCACAATATGTTTTACATTTATAGGTTTGTAACACGGAATCACTTTAAACATATACAATATAGAAATGTATACAACTGTGCAATTCAAAGGTAACTAAAGAAACCATGCACTTGTCAATTAATAGTTGATGTGGCTATGTATTTGGTACACAGGTTAACAGCTTATGGTAACTGAAATGTCCTCCTCTTTCAATTTCATCAGTGGATTTCTCTGTATTAGAAATGATTTGGGCTGGAACTAACAGTTTATGCAATATCAATTAATTATTTCTCAATCTGCAAAATGGGGATCATCTTGCTGGTTCTACTCCCCCTGGTATTTGCTGAGGCTAGAAAATCCAAGATGGCTTCTTCACTCACATATCTAGTGCCTCAGGTAGGAGGGCTAGAATAGAGGGTAGCTGGCTGGGCATTTCTTTCTTTCTTTCTCCATGTGGCCTCTCAAATGGCTAGCTTGGGCTTCCACGAGGCATGATAGACTCTGGGTATTCAAACTTCTTATGTGGTAACTGATTCTCTTTTTTTTTTTTTTTTTTTTTTTTTGAGTCTGAGTCTTACTCTGCTACCTAGGCTGGAGTGCAGTGGTGCGATCTTGGCTTACTGCAACCTCTGCCTCCTAGGTTCAAATGATTCTCCTGCCTCAGCCTCCTGAATAGCTGGGACTACAGACGTGTGCTACCACGCCCAGCTAATTTTTTGTATTTTTTAGTAGAGATGGGGTTTCACTGTGTTAGCCAGGAAGGTCTTGATCTCCTGACCTC
>NW_012098876.1:2474214-2474804 GCF_000951045.1 Mandrillus leucophaeus | reverse complement strand
GGCTAATTTTTGTATTTTTAGTAGAGATGGGGTTTCACCATGTTGATCAGGCTGGTCTGGAAATCCTGACCTCATGATCTGCCCACCTCGGCCTCCCAAAGTGCTGGGATTACAGGCGTGAGCCAGCATGCCCGGCCCATGTTTTTTAACTGTATGTTTTATAGATGACCCTAAAAGTCTAAATTGGAGTCCTACTGCCTTCTTCATCTTCAGCTCCCATAACAAACCTCATGATAGTTTTTGTCTATAAGAACCCCTTTGTAGTTTTACCACTTGCAAATTATTTAACCTTGCTTTTCTATGATTCCTTGCCCTTCAGATCCCTTATATCTCTTAGCTGTTGCCTCAGAAACTCTGGATAACAAACCAACCCCAATTTTTCCTTAAACAGCACTTACTTATTCTTACTCAGACTCCTATGGATTGGCTAGAGGCAGGCTTGAGATTGGCTGATGGAGGTCTGGCTTAGATTCAATCAGGAGGTTGGTCCACATCTGTTCCACATGTCTCTCATCCTCCCTGCATTTGCTGGTCTTTAAGTGCCTTCAACTGAAAATAATCAGTATACCAAATCACCATATTTTGGAGTG
>NW_012098876.1:2469817-2472604 GCF_000951045.1 Mandrillus leucophaeus | reverse complement strand
CCTGATGAATTTTTAAAATTATCAAACTGCAATATGCTGAGTTTACATCTCTATTATTTCTATTATGATGATTTTCAAAAGGCTAGCTTGCATTGGCAATGCTGAATTCTGATTCTTCTCAATTTCACAGGAGATTGAAGATTAAATCAGAAATGTTAAGGGCAAACAAAATTAAAATCAACATTAATGGTGTATGATGACAAAGACCACCAGTTAAACATTCGACCATGGATTCAAATACCTAGCCTCCAACAATGTAAAACATCTGTCTTTGTGATAATTAGGGAAAACAAAGCCTTTGGAATATATTGAACATTTATTTGCCACATTGTGTTTTGAGGAGAAAGAAAGTACATGTATGCTGTCCGGAGGAACTTGGGCAAATGTAAGAGAAAAAAAAAAAAAAACCAAGAAGAAAGAAACCCACATACTTCTCCATTCTTAAGAAAAGGAAGTAGTGGTGACATCATTGTCGGCTAAAATGTAGTCTGTTTATATCTCAAATATTAGGTAACAATGTTTTCTCCAGAGTTATGAAGCAACTAGAATAATCAAGTACAATTTTCTTCTAAATCTTTATTGCCTGATTCATTCATTCATCCAATAAATATTTATTAAACATCGATTATGTTTTAGATGTTTGGGACACAATAGTAAGTGGAGGGAAAGATATATAATACTTGCCCTCAAGAAATATGGAGTTGAGTGGAGGATAGGAATAGAAATTAAAGAATGACACAAATAATTATAAAGTTACAGCTGTTAAAAGAAAGGCATATGGTGCCAAGAGAACCTATAATAAAAGATCTACTCATGGAGGTCAGTGAAAGCTTGCCCATCAAAGAAGTTATCATTCAATCCACGAAGACTAGGAGTTGGCTGGGTGAAGAAGAAAAGGTCAGAGGAAGGAAGTCCACACTGGGGAAGGAAGGCTCTGTGCATAAAGAATAGGGGGATTACAGAGGCACATTCACGAAATTTGGAGAAGGCTTTCAGCAAGCAAGGAGAAGCCATGTGAAAGTTTACAGGAGAGGTGGGGGCTTGAAGGCACGTTCAAGGATCTGGTTTTTATCTTCTCTTTATCTCAAGAGCAGTGGGAAGCCATTAAATGATTTTAATCAGAGGGTTGGTATAACCAGTTTTGTATTTTGAAAAACTGAATTCAGCTCTCATTTGAGAAACTGAGTGGAAGAGCCTCGAATGGCCGTGGCTGAGGGTGACCGGTGGGAGACTCCTACTCAAGCCACGGCAGTGGCATGGGCTGGTGGCAGGAGAGGGAACAGGGAGAAGAAGATTTGGAACTCAATCTTCCTCCATTGACAAAGTCACTCCAGCTTTGGCAAGGCAATTAATTGATGGGAAAGAAGATGCCTAGCCCTCCTGATTTCACTGCATTTTCTCCATCTTAAACATGAGTGCTGGGAAGTGGCAGAACATCTAGAGGCAGCTCAGGTGCTAGGTGGAGCAAGAGGTAAAATTCCAGGATGAAGCAAATGAACTCTTAGAATGACAGGAGAGATTTGGGGAGCTGGTTTTGGGGGAGTGCTATTTACCTTTATTCCCTGGAGGCCCTGGCCCAGACCCTTGCCTCTGCAATCTTTCTCTCAGGTAAAGGAATTCATTAAACGAATTGTTGGAAGATCTACTGACCAGAGGGCTGTACAGAATCCTATCTTTGAGAGAGAGAGGTAGGTTGATCACATAGTTTATTATCCAATCAGGACATATCTGAAAGAGAAAAGGGGTTCTATTAATATTTAAACTACAAAACATGTACACCAGGAATGTCTTGGGCAAATCTGGTTGCCCTAGCAAGAAAGGAAATTTGAAAGTTTATACTGTTCTGCTCCCATGTTACCCCTTTTGCACATGAAAGGCTAAGCATTCTCTTCACCTGCATTAAGGGAATAAAAGCACAAGCATTCAGGTGACTCCCAAGCCACTTTTAATTTTACAGTTTCTGCTATACTCTATACATTCTGAAAATTACATTTTCCACCATTATCACTTCGTGATAGGTGAACATTTACAATTACTCACTGACTCAGTCCCGGGAAGAGGCGGTGCGAAATGGGAGGCTCTATCCAGGTGCTCATAAAAATGCAGAATCTCCGCCTGCCTCCTAGACCTACTGAATTAGAATCTGCATTTTTTAACAAGATTCCCAGGTGATCAATAAGTACCTTAAAACTTGAGAAAAACTTCTAGACTTCGACCTAAAGAAAAAACATTTTACCACTTAACAGTGTATGCACATACATACATGCATAAAGACACAACCGAAGCACAGGTTTAATGAAGTAAAATTTACCGTTACTATTTGGGACAGAAATGTGCTCACGACTCAATAGATTTGAGTGTTCACTCCTGGATCTCAACGTGTAATTTGAAAACACATCTCTAAAGCACCTCGGAGCAATCTGAAGCAAGCTGAGGGGAGGCGGCAGATGTTCTGATCTACCAGGGAAAACGTGGACGTTTTCTGTTGTTACTTTGTGAACTGCGTGCACTTAGTCACTCTTGAGTAAATACTTGGAGCGAGGAACTCCTGAGTGGTGTGGGAGGGCGGTGAGGGGCAGCTGAAAGTCGGCCAAAGCGCTCGGAGGGGCTGGTCTAGGAAACATGATTGGCAGCTACGAGAGAGCTAGGGGCTGGACGTCGAGGAGAGGGAGAAGGCTCTCGGGCGGAGAGAGGTCCTGCCCAGCTGTTGGCGAGGAGTTTCCTGTTTCCCCCGCAGCGCTGAGTTGAAGTTGAGTGAGTCACTCGCGCGCACGGAGCGACGACACC
>NW_012098876.1:2466019-2468367 GCF_000951045.1 Mandrillus leucophaeus | reverse complement strand
CACCATATTTTGGAGTGACATTTCCTGAAATCCTTCACTGGTCAGGTGGTGAAGATCAACCATCTATCCATTTGTTCTAGAGTATAGAACAAGTCTGGAACTAGACAGGACTAAGTTCAAATTTGGGCTCTGTCTTTTACTAGCTGCATGACCTTTGCCAAATACTTAATCTCTTTAATCCTCAAATTCTTCATTTGTAAAGGGAAGATTAGAATAGTACTGCAAAGACATGTTCCAAAATTTAACAAGGATTATCCTTGGATAATAGGGTTAAGAATCCTTTTAACTTGTGCCTTAAAAAAAATCTATATTTCCTACCTACAATTAACATATATTACACTTGTAATTTTTAAAAAGTTATTTTTTTTCAAAACATGCTGTTAATGCTTTCTGTAAACATGTGGCATAACTGCAGGTTCTATTAATATCTGTGAAGAACTGAAAATAAGAGAATGGATTAGGAAAACTGATATTCTTATTTTTTCTCTATTGAAGACAAGAAACACACATTGAATACTGATTATCTATAGAGCACAGAGTGTGGTTCTACGTTGAAAAAGGAATATTTTGTGTTTTCAAGAACTTTACAATTGGTAGGGTAGAATTCTAAAAAATAAATAAATAACAATAATGCACTCCATGTTAGAATGGGGCAAACATTTTTTTAAAAAAGGCTAAATAAACGAAATGCTCCCTGGGTTATCCCTGGGAGAAGAGTGATCATACTAGGTGAAGCATCACTAAATATTTCTTGGAGGAGCTAGCATTATGGATGACCCACAAAGGGTGGATGACCCTCACAAATTAACTACAGTCTCAGTACTTATTGGTTTGCTTCACAATAAAAGGAAAACTGGTCAAGAGATAAGAGCTGAGAATGAGATTGGTTAATTTATAAGGAGAGGAATCTCCCTGTTATCTGCTCTAGCTGACAGTAACCTCAACAGCTGCATGTCAAAAAGTTCAGGGAAGTAGGAAGTTCTTCCCTCATCACAACTAAGAAATGTAAAGTTTAAATAAACCACAATTTGATTCAGTTCGTGTGTGTGTGTGTGTGTGTGTGTGTGTGTCTCACAGAGTTTGAAAAACTGGTAAAAAAAAAGATTGTCAACTTTTAAAATTTCTGTTCAAGTTGATATTTATTGTTTTTCAACTCATTAAGGGCTTAAAAATTACCTTTCTTGTTTTTTAAACCCTGAGTCGGGCTATTATTTTTTGCTCCCATTTGCAAATGGCCCAGTTTTTTACATGTATATATTAACTGCTTATGCAAATGCACAAAATATTATACTAAGAAAAGTATACAACTATGTGGGAAAACGATGTCTTGATTGAGTGTATCAGACATCCCTTTCAATAAGAATTTGAAAAGGAAGGACATCATGACAATTTTTTTTCTTTTTCTTTTTTCTTTTTTTTTGTTTTTGAGACAGGGTCTCACTCTGTCTTCTAGGCTAAAGTGCAATGGCACAATCATGGCTCACTGCAACCTCAGTCTCCTGGGCTCAAGTGATCCTCCCACCTCAGCCTCCTGAGTAGTTGGCACTACAGATACATGCCAACATGCCTGGCTATTTTTTTATTTTATTTTTAGTAAAGATGAAGTCTCGCTATGTTGTTTAGGCTGGTCTCGAACTCCTGGGCTTGAGCCCAGGAGTAATCCTCCTGTCCAGGCCTTCCAAAGTGCTGGGATTACAGGTGTGGACCACTGCACCCAGCCTGATGAATTTTTAAAATTATCAAACTGCAATATGCTGAGTTTACATCTCTATTATTTCTATTATGATGATTTTCAAAAGGCTAGCTTGCATTGGCAATGCTGAATTCTGATTCTTCTCAATTTCACAGGAGATTGAAGATTAAATCAGAAATGTTAAGGGCAAACAAAATTAAAATCAACATTAATGGTGTATGATGACAAAGACCACCAGTTAAACATTCGACCATGGATTCAAATACCTAGCCTCCAACAATGTAAAACATCTGTCTTTGTGATAATTAGGGAAAACAAAGCCTTTGGAATATATTGAACATTTATTTGCCACATTGTGTTTTGAGGAGAAAGAAAGTACATGTATGCTGTCCGGAGGAACTTGGGCAAATGTAAGAGAAAAAAAAAAAAAACCAAGAAGAAAGAAACCCACATACTTCTCCATTCTTAAGAAAAGGAAGTAGTGGTGACATCATTGTCGGCTAAAATGTAGTCTGTTTATATCTCAAATATTAGGTAACAATGTTTTCTCCAGAGTTATGAAGCAACTAGAATAATCAAGTACAATTTTCTTCTAAATCTTTATTGCCTGATTCATTCATTCATCCAATAAATATTTATTAAACATCGATTATGT
>NW_012098876.1:2458354-2463424 GCF_000951045.1 Mandrillus leucophaeus | reverse complement strand
AGGCTGGAGTGCAGTGGCGCAATCTCGGCTCACTGCAACCTTTGCCTCATGGGTTCAAGCGATTCTCCTGCCTCAGCCTCCCGAGCAGTTGGGATTACAAGCACCCGCCACCACGCCCAGCTAATTTTTGTGTTTTTAGTAGATACAGGGTTTCACCATATTGGTCAGGATGGTCTCGATCTCTTGACCTCGTAATCCGCCCACCTTGGCCTCCCAAAGTGCTGGGATTGCAGGCATGAGCCACCGCGCCCGGCCAAAAGTTAGACTTTTTGCAGCTGTGATCCAAATAACAGTATCTGCAGCTGTGGTCTGGGTAACCGAGTATTTGGGCAAGTCATAGAGCTTTTTCTGGGCCTTAGTTTCCTCATCTGTAAAATGGCAAGGTTGAATCTGGGTAATTTTACATCATCTTCGTGTTTAACATCTTACGTGCCGTGGCCCTCCCCTCCTTTCCCCTAGCTCTTCTGGTGACTTGGAGATGACCCATGTAGACTTTGGATGAAATGTACAGGAGTTGACAGTCCACATCACCCTGACGCACTCTTTTTATTTATCCAGGGACATGGGCAGATTTACCTTTTGGTTTGTCTAGAAAAAACGCGCATCATGGTCAGTTGTAAATTTCAGAGTATTTGAAGTGGATTGGGAACTTTTTAAAAATTATGGCATACATTGAAGGTGGCATGGAGATGGAAGTTTTTAATCTAATTAGGAAGAGGCACTATTGCAAGCAAAAAGTCTTAACACACTTTTGAGTCCTATGGTTTTAATAAAATCTTAGTGTTTCGTTCTTGGCGTTTTTCCTGCATTGCAGTACCAGAATGTTCAGTTGTCTCTCATTTTCCTCCAGACTCTTAAACCTAAGTTGTATTTTGCTAATAAATATTTAAAATGGCACCCTTAATTTTCTGTGGAAGTTAAAAATCATTAAAACTTTTGTTCCAGATTATAGAAGAAGGAAATTAGCAGGCCCTGATGTTGTTAGGTTCTGTTTACAAGGATAAGATTTACGATTTGCAAATTCCAGACCCAATAGTTCATGAGTCACTTTCATTTCATCAATATACACACTTTTAAACAATTAGCATAAAAGCGTGGTGGCTTTTTATTTGGGTATTTAGACAGTTTAACAAGGCCCACAGATTTCCTATTTTTATAGAATTGAAGTTTCAAAATGGTTGAATTAATGAATATTTTGAATTTGTATTCATTTGATTCAAATTAAATTTTCAAAGTTGGCCGAAGGTTGAAGATAGATATATTGAAGATGAGAAACCTAATTCTACTTACATTTTAATTTTTCATGTAAGTAAATGGTTTCAGAATTTTTCTAACATAACTGGTAAACTGAAAACATTTTTTCAAAATATCTTGACGCAAGATAATATATGAGGGAATGAGATTGTTTAATAAACAAGCTCCTTTTACGTCACATAGAAAAGCCCCCAAATCTGTCTTCTGTTTAGTAGCTTCTGTACTTCTGTTTAGTAGTATGCAAAGGATTTAAATATAAGAACAAATTTCACTAAGAAATAGAAAGTTTTTTTTTTCCTTGTTTTTGACTTAGTACATTCACTCTTTCTAAGTGATCAAAATTAAGAAATGACTCTTTGGGGGAAAACTGTAAAGTGTACAATAGCTCTTCAGGTCTGAAAAATATGACTTTTCAGATTCCTAAAAGTAGATTCTTATTGAGGACAAAGAATTTGTAAAAGTGTTATAGGGATACAGGTTCTTCAGATCTCTTTAATAACCTGCTTATTTTGTCAGGGTAAGAGACTAGACATCATTAGGCCCCAAATCTTATCTTTGGTCTACTTGTGCTTTTTTTTCGCCCTCATAAAAATACGTTTTTACCTTTAGGCCACTCCCTTTAACAACATCTTATTTTTAATGAGTTATGTTTTATACAAAATACTAATCACATTTTGAACTCATGCCTTCTTTTCAATGTAGCAATCCCTAATGATGACTGTTGTCTGTGTAGTCAACGTAACTACTACATGTTTTCTACTCAACTATGAACATGACTTTTTAATTTTTTCAGTAAGGTTAGTTTTTAATTCTGGATCTCATTGATATCATTGCAAAAAGTGGGCATTTTTTTCTTCTACCTTTTCAACCATATTTATTGAGTATCTCTTGCCAGGCAGGATGCTCCGACCTGGGACACCATCCCAGATGTATAAGACAGACCTGGTCTTTGCCTTCATTGAATTTAACAGCTGGGAGCATGTTATATGTAAAGAAAAGGATACATGTTTTAACTCTTTATATTTGAAAGCATTATGGAATACTGGTGTTTTATTTTCTATACCTCATTTTCAAAAGCCTCATTTTTTGTTGTTGTATGCACTAGGAGGATGTGCATGTTGAATGTTTCCTTCTAGGTCCCATTGAATGTATTTTGAATCTCACTTTCCTATCCCTGCCTTATCACAGAGCCCCCGTTGGGCAGCCTTTAATTGCCTTCTCCATTCCATAGGCAGCATGATGGACCCAGTGCATTCATTTAGTGTTCTCTTTGAGGATAGGCTGGTGGTAGAAGAGTGTAGGGTATAAGCTTTGGAATCAGGCCGTCCTGGGTTCCAAACCCACTTCCTGTTTACTGGCTGTGTAGCCTGTTGTAGTTACTTTACCTGCTGGTCTTCCCTGGTCTCATTTGTAAAATGAGGATTATGGAGTTATGGTGAGGATTAAATAAAATATTGTTTTAAAGTATTTAACATGGTGCCTGCAACACAGTAAATGCTCAATAAATATCAGCTTCTGTTATTACTGTTAACTCCTTAATTGGTCTTACCAAGGGCCTCCGACGTGGTTCCCATTTGACTCTGCTGCTTCACATCCCACCACAGCCCACACTTTCCCAGTCTGTTGGTGTCACTACACATACACATGATGTGAGCAATTTAGGCAGCTGTGCCTTTGTTCAGGATGTCTGGAACTCCTGCTACCGGGCTAATTTTCACTCATCTTTTAAGACGTAGTTCAAGTGTCGTCTTCTTGAGGAAAACCTGCATTGAATGCCCCAGTTTGAGGTAAATATCTCCTATGAGATACAGACCTCTCACTTAGATGGTAACGATACCAAGCCGAAGTCATATCTTTTCGTAACTCTCTTGCCCCATTAGACCTTTAATCCTCTCAATCTTGTTCAGTTCTCTATCTCCGGGGTCTCTAGCAGTGCCTGACACATCATTTAGCACCCAGGAAGTGCTGAGCTGAGCCTCCACTTCATCCTACTGTATCTAGTGCAACTGAGGTCGAGCATTTAACTAAGCAGTGACTTGTTTGTTAGGTGTTTGGTCCGAATAGTAAAATCTTTACTTTCAGTTCAAATAGTTTTAGTTCTGATCACAATAAGCAATTTGACTCTTTTTGAAGTATGGAATTGGTTCTTGTATTCTCATGAAATATGGAAAAAGATGTTTCAACTTCTGACAAACATGATGGAAAGCTGCTAGAAGTTTTCAAGCAATTCTTTTAGCCATAAATTTTGAACTAGTGTAGGGCCTTGAAAGCCACTGCAAAACTTTAAATAAAGTCACCAGAGAAATTATCCAGTAGGTACTGATACCTCTTTTTTTTTTTTTTCCTAGAAGGGTGTTGGAAAGAGAATTTTATTAGGAATGAAGTGCTAAAATCTAAATTTAGTTTTTAAGTTTCTTTTTTCATCGGGTTTTATGTTTTGGTTTGTAAGGGTAAAGCGGCGTTGGTTGAAGGGAAGTGTGGTCCTGTAGCCACCACTGCCTACCCTAGAGTAGCGTGGATATTATTTAGGTCTGATGCAGACTACCAAAGCAGTTTTAAATAGGGTGCAGGGGAAACATGCTTCCTGGCTACAGCATGGCATTATTTGGCCAAGTTCCACATAAAAGCATAACTCTGTTACCTTGTTAGCTTCTACCCTCCAGGTCCTTATGTACAGCTTCCGCAGATTTAAGTTACGATTTTCAGTAGAACAGATAGGCATTTGCGGCAAGAATGCTCACCGCTTATTTTTCACTCTCTACTTTCCTGATAATATTTTGCTCCACAGGTACCTGTTGCTTGTGACTGAGGCAAGATAATGACCCGTACTTCTTTGTTTGGCATGCCAAAAGGGTTTGGAATACTGCACGGGCAAATTGGCTCATCTCAGGGAGAAGTCAGGGAGAAGGAAGAGAAAGAGAATTAACATTTGAGAACCTACCCTGAGCCAGCCACATGACGTTATGTATTTAATTTAATCCTAGGAAGAAATCTCCAAGATAAGTTGTATTATCTTTATTTTATAGATGGAAAGATGGATGCTGCTGTCTCTGGAGGGTCTCTCTCTCCAGGGTCTCTCTGGAGGTTTGCCTGGGTGCATGTATGTGTGTGTGGCCCAAGTTTTTCATGCTTGCGTGCTGCTAGGCTCTTTTTTGTGGTGTTTATGTGTGTATGTGTGTGTTGGGAGGGAGGCTGAAGAGGGGTGAATGGATATCGGATTTGAGAGAGGGGAAGCTTACCATCTAATGTCATCAGTTCAGTGCTCCTGATTTAATTGATTTGCTTTGCTTGCATGATCTGCCTCCTTCCTGACTACATTTGTACCACAGAAAATCAAGATAAGGCAGAGTTTCTTTGCATAAGGAAACTCTACAACCCGCAGTTTGACAATGGTGCCTTAGTGGTAGGACTCATGGTGGGTGACCTGTGGTTTGGCCGCTTATAGCAGTTTGCAAAGATGTGTATTGTAAACCCCAAATTCCAAGCATGTAGGACAATCATTTGTGTACAGTCAATTGTGTACAACTGCTGATGAGGGCAAGAAGAGCCGACTTTATTCAACATAACAAAGAAGGGGACAGTTTGACTTTTTTTTTTTTTGAGACGGAGTCTCGCTCTGTCGCCCAGGCTGGAGTGCAGTGGCGCAATCTCCACTCATTGCAAGCTCCGCCTCCCGGGTTCATGCCATTCTCCTGCCTCAGCCTCCCGAGTAGCTGGCACTACAGGTGCCCGCCGCCACGCCCGGCTAATTTTTTTTATTTTTTTTAGTAGAGACAGGGTTTCACAGTAGTCTCGATCTCCTGACCTCGTGATCCG
>NW_012098876.1:2439434-2458304 GCF_000951045.1 Mandrillus leucophaeus | reverse complement strand
AAGCTCCGCCTCCCGGGTTCATGCCATTCTCCTGCCTCAGCCTCCCGAGTAGCTGGCACTACAGGTGCCCGCCGCCACGCCCGGCTAATTTTTTGTATTTTTTGTAGAGACTGGGTTTCACCGTGTTGGCCAGAATGGTCTCAATCTCCTGACCTCGTGATCCGCCCGCCTGGGCCTCCCAAAGTGCTGGGATTACAGGTGTGAGCCACTGAGCCCGGCCCAGTTTGGCTTTTGAAGGGGATAATTTGAAAACTTACAGGGGGTAAGATTCTCTTCCTCGTCCATTACATCAGGATTACTTCTGCCTTTTACTTGCCAGTCAGCTTTTTAGGTCTTAGCACTCAACAAGGAGCAACTGTCCTCTTGGGTGTAGTCAATGTAGTCTACTTATGGCCTCCTGCTTAGACTCTCAAGGGTTCCCTAGCATCTGTGTTTTGTTTATAGGTTTGAAGCTATCGTCAATAGACGAGATTTAGTTTCAGGGCCCGTACCTATGACTGGGGAGATTCTATCTGGGAAAGGTCAAGACATGCAACTCTTTTTTTTTTTTTTTTTTCTCTTTTCTGAGGGACTATTTTCCTCCAATTTTTTTCAGCCCTACAACTAAAATATAAGTCTAGTATATGAACACAACTGGCCACTGTCCTGGGCCTTAGATGGCACTCTGCTATCATTCTTCTCTGGTCAGAGCCGTGCCTATGGGGTGAGGTGACTTTTGGGCCTTCTAGTCTTACTCTCTTTTCATTTTTAGACCGTGATTTGGTTTCCTGGGAACCCAAATTCACTGCCCAGAAGGCCCTGAACTGGTATCTGCAGTTGGCATGGATCCTTGAAGCCGTCTTCCTGAAGGCCATCATTGCTACTGATTGTGCAATCTCTGCCTGAGGGTCGGTCAAGGGATAGCTCTGTGTGTGTGTGTTTGTGTGTGTGTGAGAGAGAGAGAGAGAGAGAGAGAGAGAGAGCGCTTGGGTGTCCACATATCACAAGGCCCCTCTTGATGTAGGATGCAGCAGGCAGGGGAGAGCAAGGCAAATTCATTACCAGGGCTCAGGATGATGTCTGTCTTCAAACCACCCATTTCTGAGGAAGGACTATGAATATTGTAGGAGTTCTAAAGTTGTACTTGGTCTTCCAAGACATTGAAAAGATATATTTGTCAGTCAAGGTAGAAGGATGAATGAAACCTATTTTATCGAGCAGTTCGCCAGCTTGAGTTGTAACTTTAAATGTTTTGACTTATAGTACATGGGCCTCTATTTGCTCACTTGCCTTGGGCCTTCCCATGTTGGGGATGGGTCTGCAGCAGCAACATTCCTTTGCAGAGATGTTGGGTAGAAATTAGTTTTGGTTAATTGTATCATTTTTTTCCCTGGAACAGACAGCACTGAACATTAAAGAAAAAGGTAAGAGTTACTCCGTAGACATAGTGCTGTATTTCCTTTGGGAAATGTAGTTTTTCTTAGTTTGTGTTGTCCTAAAGTGAACTTTAGCTCTATACTTTTTTTTCTTTGTCTTTTATTTATTTATTTTTATTTTTAGATTTCCTAGTGCCCTAGTTGCATTTCTTCTGTGTATTGAGAGACCACCAGGGCAAGGCAAAGTTTATCTGAATGTTTTTTCCTCCTATTGTAAATATTTTATTTGAACCATCCATGGTTCAAATAAAAAAGAGGCTTGGTTCTTCTCAGGCCTCTTTAAAGAAAACAAGGAAAAAGGCTTCCCAATGCTTTAGAAGATATAAGATTGTTAAAACTTCATTTTAGAGAACCAGGGATTTGGCTGAACTAACATGAATGCCTTTGAAAGAAGATACGGGTTGGGTGCATATTTTCAGTATGTGCTGCAGCAGCTCTTTATTAAAGTATAAATCATTACAAAGTCTTCATTTCGTATGGGGTGATAATACTGCTGCTCTGTGGATGACTACCTGTCACGCCCAAACCCTGCAAACTTTTCTACATAGGGAAATGGAATTGGGCTTATGCCACCTGTAGCTTTTACTCAAGAGACTTCATGGACTGATTTCCCAATAATCATAGTAGCTACCACTTATTGAGGTCTTGCTACTACTTGGATCATGCTGAGTACTTCAAGTGTATTAACCCTCAAAAACAACTTTACAAGGTAGGTTATGTTATGCTTATTATAAATCCTCCAGAGTTAATAAATTTGCCTAAGTCCACCTAGTTAGAAAATTATTAGGCTGGGGTTGGAATCAAGATGGTCTGGTTTGGGGATCTCGACTCCTAATTGTTATACTGTACTGAGACTAGTCTGCCTTAACTGATATAAACTACTTGTCCATTATAGCATGGGTTTTGGAAGAGTAGGGGTTAAGAGAAATAATAATATCCAACATTTTTCTAGTGTTTGGAATCTGAAGCTTGGAAATTTCAGGGACACTCTTTAAGAAGAAAAATATAAAATTAAGAATAAAGTGAATACAAAATTAAGAATAAAGTGAATATTTATTTAGAATTAAAATAGTATACAGGCCGGGTCCAGAATATGAAGAATATATTAATATATTCTTCATATATTATCCCACTGGATTTCCTTAGTGTAATAAAATAACACTTGGTTTATACACCAGGTAGTCAAACATCATGCCTGTCTTGTGATCTCAATGGGAAAATGAAGTATATACCTCAAGTGATACAGTCGTGGCTGAATCATGGAACAATTATGCCATCAGGGAGTTGAGGTATTCTGAGTAAAACAGGCACTTCATTTGAAAGGACTAGGAGACTTCACAGATGCATCAAATAGGTTGAGGATATAAATGCCAGGCTCAGGTGGATTTACTGTGAAGTGCTTGAACTTAACCTTCAAGGCTACCTATACCCTGGTATAGGTTCATCTCCTGACTTTAAGTGAGGCCCTGGAAATGTGGCTAACAAGTGTCATCAAGTCAAACACTACGAAATCTTGCAGTGCCCTGAATCTTACAGCTCACATGTAAAAGAAACCTGATAAAAGTTTTCCAAATTTGGAGTCAATCCGAAAAATTTATATGGCATTACCTATAATGAATTATGAAGCTGAAAGGAACTTTCCAAATTATTCAAGAATAAATTACAAATTCTGATCTACAGTTCTAAAGGGAAGACTGAATTTTTTTTTATTCTCTCAATAGAGAATATTGCAAAATGTTATTGGAAGAGATGATCAAAGAGTATGCAACCAAAAAATATAGGAAAAGTATTTCAGAGGTATGGCAGTTAATAAAAATATTTGTTTTTTAACACTTCATATTTGTAGTATTTATAGCTTTTAAAAATTTGTTGTTTGTATGATACTATTTAAATTTTTTTTTTTCCAGAGATGAGATCTAATTCTGTCACTCAGTCTGGAAAGCAGTTGCGTGATCATAACTCACTGCAGCCTTGGATTCCTAGGCTCAAGCAATCCTCTAGAGTAGCTTGGACTAAAGGCGTGCACCACCATGACTGGCCAGGTTTTTTTGTTTTTTTGTTTTTTGTTTTTTTAATTTTTGTAGAGATGGTGTCTTACTATGTACCCAGGCTGGTCTTGAACTGTGGGGCTCAAAGGAACCTTTCCACTTCTGCCTCCCAAAGTGTTAGGATTACAGGTGTAAGCCACTGCACCCGGCCTGTATACTATTTTAATTCTAAATAAATATTCACTTTATTCTTAATTTTGTGTTCACTTTATTCTTAATTTTATATTTTTCTTCTTAAAGAGTGTCCCTGAAATTTACAAGCTTCAGATTCCATAGACCTGAGTCTTTGACTAATGGTAGGATTTGTTTGTTGGTTTGGAAAATAAATGTTAAAAATTGCCTCTTCCTCCTTCCCCCCGTTGCAAACAGAGACTGAAATCTGCATTGTTATTTCACAAAACGAAAATATTTTTCCTCCTGGTCTAGCTAAACCCTTCATCATTTTCCTGCTTTAGAGCCCCACGCCAAGTAGAAAAGAAGTTGCAAAGATGTAATTATCACAAACCTTCATCTTGGATGAAAGATCACCTAGCTTTGACCCTTAGTTTGAGATTAGAAAGACTCTACCTAGGAGACAGCTGGTAAAGACTAAGGTGTATTGCACCAGGAATCGAGTTGTCTGGGTGACTGGGCTGTCTTTCTTCCCATTGGGGTTCATTTTCCTTCTATACAGTGACAAGAATTGGACTAAATAAGATTTCCAGTGTATTCTCTTCTGAAACATTTCATTCTTTTTTATCCATCTACTATTTTGTTAGTAGAATAAATCATTGAAGTTGAGTTAGAAAATCTTTAGCTAATCAAAATAGAAAACTAACAAAAGTCATAACAGGTCAGAACTGAGAAATACCACAGACTTCCACTGGTGTTCGTTGGAGGCGACTATTATTAAAAAAAAGAAAAGAAAAAAAAACATAGCTATTTTGAAAATTTCCTACTACAGGTGTCTGAGCATACATCCTGACTAAATAGCATGTTTACTTCGGCTAGAGCTCACTCCTTCTTGCTAAATAAAAGGCTTACTTGGTTTTAGTGGTAATATTATTTCTCTTTGGTTAATTATGGTGTTTTCATTCTCCCCTTCCTCTGAATTGGTAAAAGTGTCTGAAAATTTTTCCTAAGGTAGAAAATTATGAAATGCTTTGCTATGCCTAGGAGAAGTAAAGCCTAAAGGAACTTTCATATTTTTTTGGGGAAAAAAAAAGGAAACTTGTCTAGATATAATTAGTGTTCTGTTGCCTTTCAAATATTTCTCTACCACTTTTCTTAAAATATTCTCAGAAAAGACAGAATTTGCAACAGATTGGCAGTTTTCAGACTGCTGTTTTAGGCAGGGGAGTAGCTGCTGCAACCTATAATTGCATTTCTGTAGAGTTTGCAGACACTTGTTAGAATAGACTAGGAATCTTTCAACTTTTGCTTTGAGTGACTACCTTGTTACTACATACCAGATTTGCGTCTCATTCTCTAAAGCTCATAGTATTGGGGGGGAAAAAAAAGACAATATGATATAATTTGTCCTTCAAGTGTGTTAAAAATGTAATAATAACATTTTATATTCGTTATTTTGGAATCCCTTAAATTATATCATTATAAAATAATCTAACAATCTCAATCCCCCGGGGCACTCTTACTTTTATTTTTATAATTTAGATGTTAGAATACATTTCTATTCTCTTAGGCCTTTGTTCATTCTACTTTCTCACTTCTTTAGGAGCCTCATTCCTTCCTGAATATGACATTTTATGACTTATCATATGCATCAAGGCTCAAATCTTGAGCTCCAGCATTCTGACCCTGAAAATGATGGTTTCCTATCATCTTCTGATAACAGCAACTGAAGGTGTTCTAATACCTTGCCGCTCATAGGAGGTCTGACATCACTGAGAATTTATTGGAAATGAGGACTGTGGGTCCTCTCCCCAGACCTACTGCAACATAATGTGCACTTTTACAAGGTCCCCAGGTGATTCCTGTACACATTGCAGTTTGAGAAACACTGCTGTAATAGCATTAAAGCATGTTCCAAAGAGTAGCCAGATGATCTGCAGTGGTTTTAGTGGATCACATCAGGCTTGTTTCTGTCAGTAAAGAAGAGGAGAATTCAAGGAAGAGTTGCACTTAGTTTTATGAGAGTCTTGACTCCTCCTAAGCTGTTTTAACTGTGTGGTAACTATTAGAACATGCTAAAGCTAGCAGAAGACAGAAGGCACTGGTAGCAAGTCAACTAAATGAGTCCGTTTTTAACCAGTCTGTTTCCCCAATCATCCTTCATGAGTCTTTTATCCACTGATTGTCCCTCCCTTGACCATGGTGAACTGTAGAACCCAAGGACCCATTTCTTTTTTTTTTTTTTTTTTTTTTTTTTTTTTTTCTTTTTTTTTTTTTTTTGAGATGAAGTCTTGCTCTGTTGCCCAGGCTGGAGTGCAGCGGTGCAATCTTGGCTCACTGCAACCTCTGCCTCCTGGGTTCAAGTGATTCTCCTGCTTTAGCCTCCTGAGTAGCTGGGATTAAAAGTATGTGCCACCACCACCGGCTAATTTTTTTTTTTTTTTGTATTTTTAGTAGAGACGGGGTTTCACCATGTTTGTCAGGCTGGTCTCAAACTCCTGACCTCATGATCGCCCACCTGCCTCCCAAAGTGCTGGGATTACAGGCGTGAGCCATCGCGCCTGGCCCCAAGGGCCCATTTCTATACTGAACTCACTGCATTAATCATATTTACCTCATTAGGCATTTACTCACAGACTGCCTTGACATATGTAGGCCTTAATTCATTCTGGAGCTATTATACCTCAGCATTTCTTAAAATAGGTAGCACTCCGCTCTATACAAAGTAGGTGCCCAATAAATTAATGATTCGATGACAGGTTTTCAGGAAGTGGTTTTACTCTTCAACATTTTTTAATCCTCTTTTGTCTTGAGGAACTTACTTGTCTGATGCTCAGTGAAGACTCAATACATTTTTCTTGAATTACTCAACATTTGTTTTAGACTGTCCTGAGGGTGCCACTGTAGGCATTTTCATTGATTTGCTTCTTTATTTTAATATCATAAGGCAGCTTTTTGTGCCTTAGTTACTTTTGTCTTCCAGAATTATGGGTCCCTGTCAGTTTTTAATGCTCTTAAGTAACATAGTAGCCACAATAAGCAGTTCTTACAAGCAGTTTCTGATGTTTCCAAGTAATTTTATTTTCTGACTTTTTTTTCTTTGCCTTTGACATCTGAACTGTACTTGGCAAGAAAAAAAAAAGAAAACTTTCCATTGCAACTCATATCTCATGGTGCTTCCTGTTGCATCAACTCTAAAGTTATTCATCAGAAAAGTTACGTAAAATGCATAACCATTTGGTTTTATTTTTGCCCTCGAATTACACTACCATAACACAAACCTGAACTCTTATTTTTGTCATCTGTAAAAATCACCTAATTGGTCTCTGCTTATGGACACCCTTTGTTCTTTCTCTGTCGATAACACAGGCATTGCCATCAGTTAAATCTCCCCCCAGATGGCATTTTGAATAGCTGACCCCTGCTAGAAAGCCTTCCATGGATTTTATGAATACTAGATCATCACATGACCTTCCCTTCCTCTTTGAGCATGGGGGCTGCCTCAGTGTCCCTGGGCTCCTAAGAGAGTGCCTTGTGCCGATGGGACACAGGACCAGTTTGATGACTACCTGCACAGATGAAGCCAAACCTCTTGCCCATCATCTATTCCACCCTTCGCATCCCTCATGTCCTGGTTCCACTCGAACCCAGCTGCCTCACACATCCTTTTTGCTTACAAATTTCCTAGCTTGTGACCATTCTCCACCACCTTCCCCAAGTTTTACCATTCTCTATCTGTGCCCTACAACAGCTCCACCCTTTGAAATAATGCCTAGTCTAAATGTTACTTTTTCTATTGGGCCTTCCTTGATTATCCATCCCACTGCCATTCTTTCTCCTGCCCATAACCTCTTTAACAAGCCTTGCATTCATATTGACCTTGTTTGCTAAGCTACCTGTGCTATCTCTGTATGTTTTAAACTCTTTTACTAGAATGAAAACTCTTTGAGCGAGAAACTTCTGTCTGATTTTGCCATAGCTCTTAGCACACATTCTCACTAATTCTGTTTATGTGTTGTGTTTGTTGCTGTTTGGAATTCATTGCTTTTAAAGGCTGAGGAAACTTGCTTTTAGATTCAAGGCTGGGAGTGCTAATTTTTTTTCTCCTAGATGGCTTACCTCACCACCAAGTGTAAATGTCAATGGCTTAAAGCCACCTGTAGCATTGTTTGACAGAACCATAGGCTTGTGGAAAATCTCATATGATCTGCTTTGTGTAAATTGTTCTTTACAGTGGAGACTTGCTCTGTCTGCAGGCTTTAGTTTCTGTGAATTTTGGGGAGCTGTGCTGTGTGGGTGTTAAGGGATTTTCCATCCATCACCAGCTCTGCCTTTGATTCATTTATTCTCTCGTGTGTGAATCTTTTGCAGAAGGCTCAATGCATTATGACTATAGAGGCCAGACAAAGTCATAAAGTAAATCACACCATCTGACACAGGCCAATTTTTTGCCACTCCTGCCTTTCCTCTTTATGAATCAGAGATGATCTCAGTCATTGGGATTCCTGGAATAAGTATGGCTGAAGGGGTCTTGGTGAAATGGAGAGTGCCTGAAGATACTCTTCTACCTACCTGAGGGTAAATAATCCCATATTGCAAAGGTGACTCCTGGTTGTACTTTTTGGAAAGCCCTGTTACAGTGACACATGCGAAGGAGACTTAAGCATGAGGCCTTTCTTACATGGGCGCTTAATAGTGGGTTTCCAAGGAAGGTCTTGAATTTGGCCTTCAGCCTTCTCCTCCGCCATAGTCTCCATCCAACCTGAATAAACATGTAGTGTAGGTACCACGGGTAGTGATCTCTTGTGCAAGCACAGCTTCCAGATATGTCATCTGCCTTTCGGCCAGATCATCACCCATGTAGCCCCTCTTCTATGGGAATTCTGGAGCTACCACTGACATCATAACATTACATAGATTTCGACTGGCAGTGCCCTACCTGCTCTATCTATAGAGCAAAAGGAGATGAAACAAGAATTTTAATATTCCTTTTTTTTTTTTTGAGATGGAGTTTTGCTCTTGTCACCCAGGCTGGAGTACAATGGCACGATCTCAGCTCACTGCAACTTCTGCTCCTGGGTTCAAGTGATTCTCCTGCCTCAGCCTCCCAAGTAGCTGGGATTGTAGGTACCCACTACCACACCCGGCTAATTTTTGTATTTTTAGTAGAGACAGGGTTTCACCATGTTGGCCATGCTGCTCTCGAACTTCTGACCTCAGGTGATCCTCCGCCCCGGCCTCCCAAAGTGCTGGGATTACAGGCATGAGCCACTGCAGCTGGCCAGAATTTTAATATTCTTAAGTCTAAATATTCTGTGGCACTTATTGGAAATGGTTGAAATACAATGCTTTTAATTTAGCATGTCATTGGTTAACTCTCAAAACTACTGAAAATCACTTATCTTTCAAGATTTTAATGATGATGTTGGTGAGGATGTTTGTGGTAAGTAGATAATCACTTAGATTTATTGAGCACTTTACAAAGCATTTTCACAAACTCTGAGTACTGGTCGTTATCAGTTTGTTAATGAGATGCCTGTGATGTCTTCAGGGGACAGGAGAGAATATGTTAACTTCTTGAATAACTGCTACAGCTGTAGTTAGCCCCCTATGAGCCAAGCCTATTGGCTTTATCACTCCCAAGGTATAACTTATTTCATATATATAAGCAACTTGACTAAATATTAGATGTCTGTGTAAGCCATTTTCTGCCAGTCGAAACAATTTTGTTCTTCTTTATATCTTTCTTCAGACATACATCTTTAATAAGTTCTGGGAAAGGAAGTGGAAAACAATGCTTGACCTCTGATACAATGTACCATTTTGATTATGATCAGTACTTTAATAAAATTTATCATCAAGAAAGTCTTTGGGGTGAGCCCCTGAAAAGCTTGGGAAAGTGATTGATATGGTGTCGCTTTTCTTGAATTATCTTCCCATGTTGCTTAAGATGACCAGGAAGGCTAACTTGGCTCTTGCGCTCTCTAAATTGAACTGTCCTGAAGTTTTAAGAAAATAAAGTGATCAGACTCAGCAGTTCAAGATTGTGTTGGTTGATAGCAGCCACGTAGACCTCAGTTCACTATGGGTTTCTGTGTACTTTATTGGCGGTCACCAAGAGGCAATGAAAGGTCCTGATTCTGTGAACATTTCTGCCCACACCCTTCTTTGGTGCATACCTTTTGGGAATATAGAAAATGTCTTTCATTGTTAAAATAGCTGTTAAATAATATTAAAAGCAAAAAAAAAAAGTTCAAAAAAAAAACCATAGAAGATAGCATATGAGGAAGCTGTAGTCAGATAGAAAACTAGTACCAGCCAGTGCGGTACAGGCTCAGGCCTGTAATCCCAGCACTTTGGGAGGCTGAGGCAGGCGAATCACGAGGTCAGAAGTTCGAGACCAACTTGACCAACATGGTGAAACCCTGTCTGTACTAAAATACAAAAATTAGCTGGGCATGGTAGCGCATGCCTATAATCTCAGCTACTCAGGAGGCTGAACCAGGAGAATCACTTGAACCTGGGAGGTGGAGATTGCAGTGATCCAATATCACGCCACTGCACTCCAGCCTGGGAGACAGGGTGAGACTTTGTCTCAAAAAAAAAAAAAAAAAAAAGAAGGAAAAGAAAACGAGTACCAAGAAAACAGAAAAAAGAAGTGATATGAATAATCTTACTATGATTGAGACACATGGGTGAAAGAGCACCAGAGGGAAAAATGTCTGGTCTGATAACTTTGAAGAAAACATATTGACCGTGTCTAGTTATAATAATATTTTAATCTCACAGTAATAGAGAACTTCATTATTTTCAAAACAGTTTCACTTTCATGTCATCTGTAATCTTAAAAACAACTCTCTGAGATGGATGTAATTATCCTGTTTTACAGATGTGGAAATGGAGGCCCAGAAAGGTGAAATGATCTGCCCCAGCTGTAATAGGACTGCCCATCCACTGAGACATAGTACAGTATCATTAATTAATCTTTTCATCATTTTTCTATTTTTAGTCGTTGTGCTCCCTCACTGCTTAATTTGTCAGTAAATGTAAGGTAAAAATCTGTAGTCTCCACGTATTTTCATATTTTCATAGCTACATTGTCAAAGAGGCGATGGCAGTGTAGTCATCAGGAGACTTGTTCTTACCTTGAACATTAAAAGCCCTACTTAAGACTGGAGAATTTCTTCTTTGAGGGTTTTGTCCACCTGTCATAAGAGAGTTCAAAGTATGTAATGAGTCATTTTACCTTTCCCCTTTTCTTATGGGGACAGCTTCTCTTTTAGACACCGTGTGGTCTGCCCTCTTGGAGGTTGTGTCACCATTGTCAGTAGACAAATGCTGCCACGTGTAAAAGGCTATGCCAGTTCCTACAGTCCTGTAGTTTTGCCCTTCACTAGAACTTCAAGTTGCCTAACCTAATCGGGAATATGGGCATCTTTATATAGGAAGTGCGCTTCTTCATCATATAGACATAGAGGTCAGGTGTTACCATCTTTGACTTCCTTTCTCAGAAATTCTTAAACATGAATGTCTGAATAAACATACAGAGAAGAAGTTGGGTACAGTGGCTCATGCCTGTAATCCTAGCACTTTGTGAGGCCAAGGTGGGTGGATCACCTGAGATCAAGAGCTCAAGACCAGCCTGACCAACATGGTGAAACCCCATCGCTACTAAAAAATACAAAAATTAGCCGGGCATGGTGGTGGGCGCCTGTAATCACAGCTACTTGGGAGGCTGAGACTTGAACCCAGGAGGTGGAGGTTGCAGGGAGTCAAGATCATGCCACTTCACTCCAGCCTGGGCAACAGATCAAGATTCCATCTCAAAAAACAAACAAACAAACAAAATATAGAGAAACATAGAACAAGAACTGTTTTGAGTAGCAGAACGCGACTCTCACAGACATCTAATTTAGTCAAATTGCTTTTATATAAAAGAAGGTATTCATTGAAGAGTAACAGAGCCTACCTCTATGACTGATATTTTCAAAGAAAATGGCTAAGAATCACTTTGATGGCCAGGCACGATGGCTCACACCTGTAATCCCAGCTCTTTGGGAGGCCGAGGAGAGCAGATCACGAGGTTAAGAGATTGAGACCATCCTGGCCAACATGGTGAAACCCCATCTCTACTAAAAATACAAAGATTAGCTGGGTGTGGTGGCACGTGCCTCTAGTCCCAGCTGCTCTGGAGGCTGAGGCAGGGGAGTCACTTGAACCTGGGAGGTGGAGGTTGCAGTGAGCCAAGATTGTGCCACCGCTCTCCAGCCTAGTGACAGAGCAAGACTCCATCTCAAAGGAAAAAAAAAAAAAATCACTTTGATTAGCAGAAACTGTGTTTCACTTGCCATCATAGAAAGCTAAGCTTTGCTTCTGCTTTTCTACTGCTAGCTTTATATAAATGTTATTTTCCTTGCAACATAAAAGAAAAATTGAGTCATGTTGTTTTATTTAATTTTTGTTGAAGAACACATTAAATTAGCCCTCACACTGTGGTATGGACTTCTTTCTCTTTTCCACCAGTGTTCTTCAGGGTGATTTTTCCAGTGGGCTTGGTTGGGACTGTGTGGATCATTGTGATGCTTTGTTCTCAGTGGGGATTTTCCGGCAAAGATGAGCTTCATTAAACAATGACTGGGTTCATGGATTTATAACTGGAGTGATTTTCTTCAAACTGTGATACATTTCAGTGTTACCTTTTTCTGAACGCCCTTTTTAAAAGGGATTCCATAGCAAGTCTTCTGGAATAATACCTTTTATATAATTCTTCAAAAATTGTAATTTGTACATACTGATTCCTGTTAAGGCAGATGTTATTGTATCAAGAAAAGACTCAAATTTTGAACATATTGAAAATAGTGTTTCTTCAGATCTGGTGGATAGGTGATGCTCAATATATATTTGTTTAATGGAATAAAAAAGAAAAATATTAAAGAGCCTAGGAAGATAAATTAAGTTGCAAGGATATATTGTTTGCAAGGATATATGTCTGTTTAGCATTGCAATTTTCTGAAGGGAAGGCTATCCACAGCTGTTAATTCTGATCTAAGGAACTATTTGCCTTCTTAACTTCTTTGCTAGGTTATCTAAAGGGAGATATCCTTTCTCACATTTGTTTCCTTGAACTTACTTTTAATGTTGCCTTGTAGGGTCAAAACTTTAGAAATACAGCTTTCTCAGGAAACTTGCCCCTCAGATCCTTCAGACATATCTACCTTTAAGCTTATTGTCCCCTTGGAAATTGGCAAAGGATTACCACCCTTTAACTGGTAAAATCCACACTTAAAAATTAATCTAAAATTATTTTCAGGAAGAATTTATATAATGGCAACTAAATGCCCTGCAGCCAATTATGTTTATGATTCCTGCCTCATCTCCAAATGGTATTAGAGTTTGAGTCATATGAGAAAATTAATTGAGTTGGGCTTGATTGTACAAGTATACATATATAATAATGTTCTGGTTATAATGCAGTTTGCAGGTTTTCTAGCTACAGCTCAAGGCAAAGATGAGAAGCATCACTATGGGTCTGACTGCCTCTGTCCAGTACTGCCATACCCCGTCTCTAACTACTACATTTTTTCCTATTGAGTTCTCCAATCCATGTAGGATAGATAAGTCCCTTCCTGAACTCAGTTTATTTTTCTAACCCTGGCTGCACGTTAGGATCACCTGTGAACTTCTAAAAGAATTCCAAAGCCCGAGCCAAACACCTAGAAGTTCTGACTCATTGCCCTGGGGTAGGACTTTGGCATCGTTATTGTTTTAAAAGATCCTCAGATGATTCTGATGTGGAACCATGTTGAGAAACACTAATCTAGCCTAACCCAGTGAGGTTACAAATGAAGAATTTCACCAGAGAGGTCAAAGTACTTGATTTCCCACAGCAAAGAAATGCCATTTACTGGGTTCAAAACTCCCATCTGTTGACTTAAAATCCAGCATAACAAATATGAGCAAGATTTTAGAAGGTTTTGGAAACTCATCTGCAGAACAGAGCAAATACAGGCCTATCTAAAAGGATACTTCACAATAAAGATGGTTAAAAACCAAAACCGGAGGAGGCAGAGCACTGTTGGTGGGGCTGGTTGTTGGGGGAATGGATGGTTTTCCAAAAGAGAAAACACTTGACCTGGGTCTGAAAGTCTGGGTGTGATTTAAGGCAGGCACCATTGTTTACTTGTTAGCCCCAGGGCCATGCTACTCCACTTCCTTCAGAGGGAAGCTGGCAAGTGCCTGCCTGGGGTGTGTCTGTCCACCATGTAGAGGCAGTTCTTCAGCTCTGTCAGCCATGGCCAAAGCAGGCAACATTTGATGCACCTTGGACCACTCCTGAGGGGCAGCATCAGACACCAGGCATCCTTTCAGACACCATTCTTGGAGTCGCTTCCCTCCATCACGTAAACCTCCCAGCCAACAGTGAAGGCACTGAACTCCTTCCAGGGACTGGGCAGGCTGCCTTGGGGATGCTCTTCTTGACCTTAAAATCTGCCTGATAGATCTGGTAGGGAGGTAGAAATTGTGGTGGTAGGAAAGCCAGCAGTTATCAGGTCAAAGGGTTTCTGATAAAAGAAGTTATTCAGCAGAAAGGTAATCAGATTACGGGAGCCTTAAGCACCAGTTTGGGCTAAATTCTCTGAGTCACTGGCAAATTGTAAGTAGGGGAATGACGTAATAAAACCACTGCAAAGCCAGAAGTTTGTGATGGGAAGATAGGAAATCCCTTTCTTTTTTTCCCATATGGGAAAAAAAATCTAAAGATGTGTGGGGAAGCTCCTTAGAGTGCCAGGACTTTCAGTGTCCCCCAATTTATCATTAGATTCTGTCCAGACTTCGTTCTGCACACAGTAGCCTGGGGACACCACTGGAATAAGGTGTGACAAAAAAACAAGGAAATAAATTTATTAATTTTGGAAAATGCCTTTTTTTCCCTAGAATTCACTCATAGGCATTTCTCGACTTCAGGTTTCACAAAGAAATGCACCATCCTTTGGAATTCTGAAGAAACTCAAGCTTCAATTGAGCTGAGTCTCAGTGGCATGCATTTTATTACATCGAATGCCATTTTAATGTGCTTGAAAATGGGGAGATAAGGGCAATTGGTACACATGTGTAAACCACTACAAAGAGTTCACCTGAGTGTAGAAGGTAGCCAGTAGCCTAAAACCCCTGTGTTTTGGAGGCTGTTACTTCATAATCTCTATTATGAAAGTGGGAAAAATCATGTAATTATCTCTCTAAGATGGTCTTTCCACTGTTCAATAGCACTTTCTGCAGAGATGAAAATATCTTATACCTGGGCTGTGTTAAGGTTTAAGGACAGCACAGGTATGAGATATTTTCATCTCTGCAGAAAGTGCTATTGAACAGTGGATCTAAGACCATCTTAGATGATGCATGTGGCTTGAAATGTGGCAGGTGCAAATAAGGAACTGAATTTCAAATATAGATATATTTTTATTTCAGTTAACTTGAATTTAAATAGCCACAGGTGGCTCTTGGGTATCATCATGAATAGGGCAGTTACGGAGCACCATTAAAGTTCCTGTTCTTCTCAAGTCCCAAAGAGATGCTTTCAGGTAATTTCTTAGCACCTATAATCACAGTGGGGCAGATTAAATTACTTGTACCTTTCCATTTCTGTGCTTTGGAATTATAGGCTGTTTCTTTGTCCTGGAAACCTGATAGTCTAATGTTGTGGAAATACTCTTTAGTAGTGCAGTGTAATTATAATACTTTATTGTAGAAGGATGCACCCAGGTCCCCTTTTTTTTTTTTCATCTGTGTTTTTAGTTTTAATCTTAAAAGGATTATACAAATAGTACTGTCTTGTGGGAGAAAAATATGCTTAAAGTCTATGAGCATGGAGTGGTAGGGATTATAAGCCGTTAAACTTCTGGAAATTCTGGGGAAAGGGAAGTTAAAGCAGCAGGTAGAAGTCTCCTAGGAGAAAACTTGCCCTGAAGGGATGCTTTAAATTGGGTTCAGTATTTATGAGAAGAACCCTGCAAAAGTGGTTTCCCTGAAGGCATTTGGATTTTCCCCTGTGAATAAATTTCACCCACCTTGGTCACCTCTGTGCCATATTCTCCTAGAAACTCACCTTTATTTGGCATGCTGTCACTTAAACCCCCCCTCAAAGAAAAAAAAAAAAAAAACCCTTTGAAAAAGCCAGTGTTTTTTTTTTTTTTTTTTTTTTTTTTTTTTTTTTTTTTTTTTTTTTTTCTGAAGTGTTAATTTCCTTTCTTTAGGCTTGTGTGGGCTTTGACTGGAAACTTAATCTGTGTGCCTGGGCTCTGCATTAGGTTTCAGTCATTGAAATGGGGCTTAATAAGAATTATTTGATACCTTAGGAGTCAGACGAGCCTTACTTTTATCTTAGGCTGAGGGATTTGCATTTTGAGAGGTTGTGCCAGCTGACTTGAGCCTTTACAGGTTTCAGCTTGTTGCAAACCTAGTTGGGTCCATTTCTCTCACTTCTGAGACCTTTTGCTCCTGCCACTCATAGCTAACGTGTTTTCCATGGAACACTACTCCTTGTCCCTAATTGTGTTCTCTTCCTGCCTCAGCAGTGACACTACAGACAGCCGATCGTTTAATACTAGACACGTTCCTTAAGAAGTTGGGATAGAACTTTAATTACACAAGGCATCCAAGCCAGCAGTCAGGGCCCTTTCCAGCGCGATTACTTTTCAAGCTCTGCCCTGCTTCTCCTTCCAGTTCCCTCTGGACCTTCGTTTTCAGATCTCCTTAGAAGCTGAGGAACGCAGGTCCTTTTGAATTTCTTTAGATCAGTGTTGTCCTGTAGGACTTTCTGCAATGATGAAAGTACCCTGTCTATTCCTGGACACATGTGGCTATTAAGCACTTGAAAATGGCTAGTCTGACTTGGAACTGAATACGTGATTTCATTTAACTTTAGTTAATTTAAATTTATAAGTCCATGTGTCCATGGCTACTGTGCAACTCTAGATTATGCCCTTGACTTTAAGACAGTGTGTCTTGGGAGAGTTTTCTTGGCTCTGGCCCTCCACTTTCATGAACCAGCTCCTCCCAGAGGGGAAAGAACTCTCTTTGACTTCAAAACTGACTTCCTTTGATTGCTAATTTAGACAGGCTAAGCCTTGAGCTTAAAACTCTTCACCAACTGTTTGTACCCTCCATACCTGGCTTCAGCATGCCCTTTGTTCTCTGTGACTATATCCTTATTCTTTATCCAGCAACAGCAAAGATGCATTCATTTTCTACAGATAAGAAGGTTTCCTTTGGAACTCAAGAATGAGGTATGAAACTTGGTTTCAAAGGACTTAGGGAAAGGAAAGCTATCAGCAAGTGTTTATAGAGTACCAACCACCGTGTGCCTGCTAATGTTTGAGATCTGGGGAATACAGAGTGGATTAAAGTCCATGTGTACAAGCTAATAAACAAGATTCTATCAATACGTCAGCAGGTAAGTACAGCGCGAGGGTCTGAGAATAACGGTAGATGCTTGTAATTTTAGAAACGGTTGTCAAGAATGGCATCTTTGGTAAAGTGATATTTGAGCAGTAATTGGTATGAAATCGGGATGAAGAAGGCAGATCTCTGGGTTAAGCGCATTCTAGTTGGAGGGAACAGCAAGTACAGTGTCCTAAAAACAAACCGTGCCTGTCATTTCCTCCCCTCCTCCCCCATGGTTTCTCATTTTTGCTTCTCTTTCTAAGAGTTACATTTATAGGCATACATTTTGACACTGGACATCACAAGAAATTGAGCCAGTTCACAACTCCACTGGTGCTGGTAAAAAGATTATACTAAGATGGATAAAAGACTATGAAACATAGTCAAAATGCCCTTCTTAGTCACCTCTGGCATAGAATTTTATACATCTGGGTTCTCACCCCAGATTGAGATAGGTTTAATAGATAAGATTCAGTGTGGGGCAAATTTAAGGTGCCAAAGTGAGGTACATACTAGAACTTTCATAAAGAATTGTCTTAAGAAATAGAAAACATTGTAATTTGACATCCTAGCCAAAGGTCATTCAAAACATTTCAAAGTTTAGATTGCTTATTCCACTCTGATCTCTAGTACTAAATGTTATTTCAGCACACAAATGTGGTCATTCCCATGGATGGAAAGAGCCAGCTGTGTTCCAGAACTATGTTGGAAGATTGCACCTTGAAGACTGTGTGTTTGGTTCTCATTTTCCATCTTAAAATCACTGCTGGAATCTATCTTGACTTTTCCACAGCCCATTGACAATTGTCATTATGTAAATACTGTCCTTTTTTCTCACCAACTACTATGGCTGATGTCTCCCTTCCAAAATTTGTGTTGAAACTTAATCCCCATTGTGGTGGTATTGAGATGGAGATTTGGGGGAAGTGATTAAGTCATGAGTGGATTAGTCCTATGTAAAAGGGCTGGAGGTAACAGCCTGGGTCCTTTTGCCCTTCCATTTTCTGCCATGCGATGACACAGTACTAATCCTTTCTAGAGGACACAGCGACAAGGCGCCATCTTGGAAGCAGGAAAGGGAGCTCTCATCAGACATCAGACCTGCCAGTGCCTTGAATTTGGACTTGTCAGCCTCTAGAACTGTGAAAAATTTCTGTCCTTTATAAATTACCCAGTCACACATATTTCGTTATGGCAGCCAAACAGACTAAGTTACCAACCTTAGTGGGATTGGTAGGACTTGGAAGGGAGTAGACCTTTTTTTTTTTTTTTAAATACAGAGTCTTGCTCTGTTGCGAGGCTGGAGTGTAGTGGGACAATCTCAGCTCTCTGTAACCTCTGTCTCCTGGGTTCAAGCGATTCTCCTGCCTCAGCTTCCTGAATAGCTGGGACTACAGGCACGCACCATCACGCCCTGGCTAATTTTTGTATTTTTAGTAGAGACGGGATTTCGTCATGTTGGCCAGGATGGTCTCGATCTCTTGACCTTGTGATTCGCCCACCTCAGCCTCCCAACGTGCTGGGATTACAGGCGTGAGCTACCGCGCCGGGCCGGGAGTAAATATTTTACTCACCAGGAGGGTAGCATCATAAACGTTGCAGCTACTCACCACAAGAGAGCCCTTTATGCTGTTTACTGCAAATAGCATCAAGGTCACGACAGCAATGAGTAATGCCCAGGAAAGGCAAAGATCAACCTTACACTTTTTCATCTAACTGCACTGTGAGAAAACAAGCAAAATTGCCCAGTTTAAGGGCAGATTCTCAGATTTTGTTTCAAATTTCCTGCCCTTTGTTGTCCTTTCTAGAAGCCTTAACAATATTTGAAACTTCTTTCTTTTTTTTTTTTTTTTTTT
>NW_012098876.1:2433391-2439384 GCF_000951045.1 Mandrillus leucophaeus | reverse complement strand
AGTCACCTCTGGCATAGAATTTTATACATCTGGGTTCTCACCCCAGATTGAGATAGGTTTAATAGATAAGATTCAGTGTGGGGCAAATTTAAGGTGCCAAAGTGAGGTACATACTAGAACTTTCATAAAGAATTGTCTTAAGAAATAGAAAACATTGTAATTTGACATCCTAGCCAAAGGTCATTCAAAACATTTCAAAGTTTAGATTGCTTATTCCACTCTGATCTCTAGTACTAAATGTTATTTCAGCACACAAATGTGGTCATTCCCATGGATGGAAAGAGCCAGCTGTGTTCCAGAACTATGTTGGAAGATTGCACCTTGAAGACTGTGTGTTTGGTTCTCATTTTCCATCTTAAAATCACTGCTGGAATCTATCTTGACTTTTCCACAGCCCATTGACAATTGTCATTATGTAAATACTGTCCTTTTTTCTCACCAACTACTATGGCTGATGTCTCCCTTCCAAAATTTGTGTTGAAACTTAATCCCCATTGTGGTGGTATTGAGATGGAGATTTGGGGGAAGTGATTAAGTCATGAGTGGATTAGTCCTATGTAAAAGGGCTGGAGGTAACAGCCTGGGTCCTTTTGCCCTTCCATTTTCTGCCATGCGATGACACAGTACTAATCCTTTCTAGAGGACACAGCGACAAGGCGCCATCTTGGAAGCAGGAAAGGGAGCTCTCATCAGACATCAGACCTGCCAGTGCCTTGAATTTGGACTTGTCAGCCTCTAGAACTGTGAAAAATTTCTGTCCTTTATAAATTACCCAGTCACACATATTTCGTTATGGCAGCCAAACAGACTAAGTTACCAACCTTAGTGGGATTGGTAGGACTTGGAAGGGAGTAGACCTTTTTTTTTTTTTTTAAATACAGAGTCTTGCTCTGTTGCGAGGCTGGAGTGTAGTGGGACAATCTCAGCTCTCTGTAACCTCTGTCTCCTGGGTTCAAGCGATTCTCCTGCCTCAGCTTCCTGAATAGCTGGGACTACAGGCACGCACCATCACGCCCTGGCTAATTTTTGTATTTTTAGTAGAGACGGGATTTCGTCATGTTGGCCAGGATGGTCTCGATCTCTTGACCTTGTGATTCGCCCACCTCAGCCTCCCAACGTGCTGGGATTACAGGCGTGAGCTACCGCGCCGGGCCGGGAGTAAATATTTTACTCACCAGGAGGGTAGCATCATAAACGTTGCAGCTACTCACCACAAGAGAGCCCTTTATGCTGTTTACTGCAAATAGCATCAAGGTCACGACAGCAATGAGTAATGCCCAGGAAAGGCAAAGATCAACCTTACACTTTTTCATCTAACTGCACTGTGAGAAAACAAGCAAAATTGCCCAGTTTAAGGGCAGATTCTCAGATTTTGTTTCAAATTTCCTGCCCTTTGTTGTCCTTTCTAGAAGCCTTAACAATATTTGAAACTTCTTTCTTTTTTTTTTTTTTTTTTTACTTCCTCTGCTTGAAAAACATGAAGGGGGAAGTTTCAAAGTGTTTGGTGTTATCTTAGAAACCAAAGTGAATCTGAATGTGTCTTTCTGTCCTTCTTGTGTCATTTTTCGAAATGAAAGAGACCTGTAAGTTCATCATGTCCAACCCATTTGTTTGACTGGTTGGAGAACAGGCACAGAGAGTGGTTGGGTGGTTGCCCTTGAACTCAAAGTCAGCTCATGGTCGGTTTAGAGCCTTCTCCACTGCAGCCTGCTGTCATTCCCAGCATGATGAATTCTCCTCCAGTGGAAGTCATATAGCAATGTTTTATAATTAACTCTTACGTGAGCAAATGAGCTCAAGCAGAGAAGATTAAGGCATATTGCTTTCCATATATCTGGATGGCCCAGAACACTGTTTAACTAGGTACTTAAAAATCTAATACAATTGTTCTTGCCCATATTCTTCTGTAATTCTTTCATCAGCTGTGAATGAAAGTATACCAATTTTATTTCCTTGAAAAATAAGCCAAACATAATTTTATTTCAATATTTTAGAATTCCACAGTCTTAAGGTACATCATTGCCTCCCCATCTCTGCATGTCAAACTTCCTAATTTTATTAGCATGTTGCGAAATAACACACTAAGTGTCTCAAAGCCAAGGTAGATCAGCTCTCGCCTGATTAATGTGCAGGAGTCAGCAGAGAATTTGGAAATTGAACTGGATTCTCAAGTTACTGCCTATTTGCCAGACCTATGCTGGTTATGAACAATATTTCAAAACCAGATTATTTGGTTCTACATCCTAAACACTCTTGGCAACTTTATTGTAACAATGATTGGTTCCATTATATATTTGAAAGCGTCAGGGCACAGTAGTAACAAAAAAATTGTTATATTTCAATTTGTCTATTCATTCAAATTTCCTGAAAGGTTTTTTAGAAGTCATCAAACTGCTACATTCTATTGATGAGTAGGAATAGATTTACCAAACTCATACTTATCTTGTCATTTCTTTCCTGCAATTTTCTTGGGTGTGAGAGAGCATTGCATGGAATGTTACCTTTCTAACAAGTGAATGCTTGTGTGGCATTTTTTACCGTCTAGAGGATTTTCACATGTACTTCAAGCATGTTTGCTCTTCATCATGACCCTACAAGGTGCCATTTTATAAATCAGGAAATGGAGGTTTCAAGAAGTTAAGTGGCCCACAGCTAATACATGTCAGAGCCTGAACTCATACTCAGTTCAGGCTTAAAACTCTTTTACCTTAAAACTCTTGGGCTTCACCAAGCTGACCTTATTATATATGTCTCCTAAAATAAGTGAAGTAATTACAAAGAACCAAAGCTCTTGTCTAGGAAACTTACTGCTTCCCCACCCCTTGCATACCCTCTTTAACTCCTAGCAGCCAACCCATGCCTTTGCTTTGTACCGGAATGTGTGTAAAGTTCTACTCTTGAACTTACTGATGGAATATCTATTTCACTGTGGAGGATCAGGAAGGATGTGGGCTTGTGTGTCACCGCTGGCTTTGTCTTTTATTCGCTGTCTCTCATTGACCTGTGATAAGTTATTTCATCTCCTTGACCCTTAATTTCTCCATCTAGAAAATATTAATGACAAAGTTGCATGGTGATTGTGATAAGTAAATGAAATAATCATCACAATACTTAGTACTGGACTAAGCATTTGGTCTGCATTCAATGAGTTGTGATCATGGTAATAATAATAATTATTATCACATAGATCTGATTTCTAAAGTAGATAGCCTTTGGCCTTGAACTGAAATGTGATTATCCACATTAGAGAATTAAATGCATGTTAAAAATATTCATATTAGAGAGTTAAATCATGACTTTTCGAATTCTGGTTAAACCCTAATATTAGAAGAGAGAATTGAATGGGCAGGTGAAATAATCATTAATTGTAAAAATTCAGGTGGCCACAGGGGCCTGGCAGGGGAGTAGGTAACATGAAGGAGTGACAGGGAGGAGGCAAATTTGAGGACACAGACACTTTCTCAAGAGGAGCGTCATAGCTCACAGCCAGCTGACTGTTGTCATGGGATGATGTGGACCCGCTGTTGCCAAATCTTCTTTATTTCTTTAAGTGGAATTAGAAAACCAGCTTTGCATGTGAAATCTCCGAATTTTAAAACTTGGTTTATAAAAAGAGAAGAGTTCAGGCCGAACAGAACACATCTGTGCTCTGTATCCAGCTCTCGTACCCACTGTAGCAATTTCTGCTTTAGCTTCTCAGCCTGTGCCCAAGTTATTTGGTTGTTAGAAACCAAGCGCCTTGGACCTCGTTATAGTACCTTTTAAAGGGATGCCTTTCCCAAATATGGTAGTACTCTGGCCCTTTTCCAGAGAAAATATGGAAATCATCTGTTTTGACCAATATTTTCACATGTTAAATAAAACTGTAATTGAAAATCCTTTCAGGTACCAGGCATGCACAAGAGCCCTGCGGCGTATTTTGAAAAAATGGAGCAAAAGCCTCCACAGAGAAATTTATCAGTGAAAATTCTGCTCTCACAGGAAATTGATATTTGGACCAAATTCCATGCTTAGTTGAGGCAAATGGCTCATTTCAGGGGCTGATTTTTCTGATTCTCTAATAGTCACTACCTTTTAAAAATCTGTTCTTACCAGATTTTGTGTTAGTTTCTGCATTTTCCATTAAGCTGCCTCAGCACTTTGAGATAAAGAATTGTTTAAATCCTAAATGAGTAACTTAATTAAAAAGCACATCTTCATTTAGACCTTTCTTATTTCCAAAGCTCTTTTGATGAAAATCATTTCATGCATTTCAAAAAATTCCTTAGAAGAACTTAAAGATCTTGAGGAAAGGACCATGTCTTATCCTGTCCTCCTTTCCCTCAAGGGTTTAACTATGAGGGTTCTCAGAGAGCAGCCCATTTTCGTTTATGTGGACTAATTTTGCTGGTAAGTAACAAATTATTTTAGTTGAATTGGAATGTTATAAAACTCCATCAGTCATTTATCATTATCTTGCCTCTATCAGACTGTGCTATTTACCAGTGTTGTTTTGACTGTCACCAAGAGAGTTAATCATCTTTTATTTTCAATAATAAATTATTTCCTTGTTGCTACAGCCCACCAAGTCCTGTCAACTGAGGGAGAATTGTTTTCTCAGTTGCTATCACTTTAGGTAAAGTACCAATTTTAAAGCACTTCTCCGCAGAGGCATAAAGTTATTATTTTGACAGTTCATGAAATAGTGCTCCGTTCTACTCTTTAACTTGATCTAATAATACCATTTACATTTATATGGCTTAACTTTTTCAACTGGCTTCCTCTTTTTCTCAGCCCCAAACCCTACATTCTGGTTTTTGACTCATCTCATAGTCCCTGCCGTCAGTCTTTGCCAGGTAAATGCACTGTTAAAGTGAGTTTTATCGATGAAAAACTGAAGAATTTCATGTATTGATGATAGTATTTACTATAAACAGCTTGCTTCTCCCCAGCTTTCAGAAATGTATTTTGTTCACATGAGTCCTATTAGAGCTGAAAGAGCATGATTGAGAAAGTTACAATTGTTTCAGCTTTTTGAATATGCCACAAGTGCTAGAATTCTGAAATACTGCCTTTGGCAATGATGTGTAGATATTTCCACCTGCAAGAGTCATTTTAAATGTTTAGGTTTTGTCTCCCGTTATGTGGCCTGTATCTCAGACAGGTCCCCTGCCACTAAAAACAAAAACAAAAACAAAAAAAGGAAAAATCAATGAAAATTCAGCAAGTGTTGGGGGACTCAAATTGTACTTCATTCTTCAATGATACAAGAAAGCAAGAAAACCGAGTATGCCTTTTTAGGATTTATTTGGAGTCATTGGGGTTAGTAAGTGTTAAACAGGAAAGGATGCAATTGAAATTCCAGCTCAGTTATTTTATGTTTGTCACTGGAGAAAGCCAATTATTTTTCCGTTCAGCTACAGCTTGTTTCATTCTGTAGAAGACTAAAAAAACTTCCTTGTAAATTACATTTAAAAAAATTTGAGTTTAAAGGTACAGCCAAGATTTCAATTTAAAGTACCTCATTGCATGAATTCCTTTGAGACACAAGTAATCATTCCTTAATCCCTTAATGTGTTTGGTAAATACAAATTTATGTTTATGCAGTTTTCTTAAAGCAATCATAGCAAACTACTAAATTCATGAGCCAAAATGTTAGTGAAACTCAAACCTACAAAGCTAAATTCCCTCAGTTGAACAAGTCCAAACGGGGAAATCTCACACATAAATGCATAAAAACACATGCTCACACACACACTTCCTGTATCAGTTCTGTCTCCATTTGTGACCTCATGTTTGCATTTAAAGGCAAGTAACTGATTCACATGAGGTAGCACTTGTTAATTTTGCCCCTCAGTCTAGAATATAAGCCACAGGAGGGTAGGGACCAACCTGGTATTTGTTTTAGATCTCTTGTTGTGTGGAGAGTATCCCAGACATTTGATATCCTTAATTGTTGGCCAGATGGTAGGTAATTTCAGTGTGAAAAAAAAAACACAAAACCCTATATATGT
>NW_012098876.1:2423204-2432516 GCF_000951045.1 Mandrillus leucophaeus | reverse complement strand
GTGTGTGTGTGTGTGTGTATTGTCTTTAAAAAGCAATAACAACAAAGCAGAAATGGTGGTGTGTCAGCCAGGGTTCCAGTTGCAAACAGATGGCACCCTCACATTAGGGAGATCTGAGGAGAGTTTAGTAAAAGAAGAACTTACACAGGTATGGACAGAGTCAAGGGAAACCACTACAAAAGGGGAGAAAGCATAGTGCAGAAACTTGGGACTAGTAATTGCTATGTTGACTTGCTGGGCACAAAGGGGCAAGGAGAGGGAAGAAGTAAATCTTGGAAATGACCTTCCCAAGAGAACCTGTGACCTCCAAGTGAGGGACTCAGCCAGCTGGAAACAATTCCACAGAATTTTCCACAGAGAGGGAGCCAGAGCACAAATACCCTAAATGTGCTCCTCATTGCTTCCCTTATATACTGCTGGGTCTATCCATTGGCCAAACTTAATGGAAGCTTGAGGGCAAGAGAGCTGGTTGATGTAGTCCATTAAGATGAGCCTCCTGGGGCAGAGAGTCCGGCGACCAAGGGTGGAGGACTAAGGGCAATAGAAGACACCCAGCCCAAGTAACTCTATACATTGATCTCTACCTTGCTTTTTTTCTTGAATGTTATAGCCTGGGCTTCACCACTTATAAAGATAGCCACATGAAGCTGCCTCCTGGTTTTTAGTCATTGCATTGTATTCCTTGTTTGGATTTGTCTAATTTATTTTACTACTCTTCTCTTGATAAATGGTTAAAAAAAAAAAAAAAAAAAACCTGTTTGTCCTTACAAACAACACTGCAGTGAATTTATCAATGAATATCATAAATTTTTAGAAGTGAAAGTGCTAGGCAAAAGGCTATTTGTGTTTGCAGTGCTGATTGATATCAATAACACGTACTCCTGAGATGTTATACCAGTTTACACCCCAGCATTATGAGAATGTTTGTTTCCCCATACTTTGCCCAGCTCACTGTGCTATCTGACTTACTGATCTCTTTCAATATGCGTTAGGTGAAATATGGTATGCATTTCTCTTGTTAGCAAGGAGGTTGACATGCTTCACTTTTAGAGCTTATTCTCTGGTGGCATGGTCAGGAAGTAATACTTAAAGTGGCATTTTTTTAACACAATGTAGAGAACGTACGTGATATGTTATTTGTTTCCAGTAAGCATTAATAGTGATTTTAAATGGCATTAATTCTTCTGGCACTTATTGAGTACTTACTATTTAAAAGCAAGAATTGTAAGGCATTGTCATTTCACAGAGATTTTACAGTATTAATTACGTCATCCCTGAAAGGTTTTAAAGTATTGTTACTACAAAAATATTTGCATAAGAAAGTGAATTGATGCCTTCAAGTCACTTGTCTCTGTTTTCTTCCTGCACACACTATAGTCTCCCTGTTAGCTAAATGATGGTTTCTCTAGTATTGGTACCCCAGAGACCATGTGGATTGTCACTTGAAGGAAAGCCCCACACCTCTCTTCTCTCAAGGTGTAATTAGATAAAGCATTAGGGTTCAAATACATTTTTAAAAACTAAAAAGAAGGTATTGTATTAGAAGTTCCAATCACAGAGTGCAATAGATTTTCAGCAAAAAGAAATATTTCTAAAATGTTCCTATCTTTGGCTTAATCACAAGGTGTTTGTTTGTTTGGTTCGTTGGTTGTAGTAATTGGCCAAGGTATCTGATTGGCTTGGGGATGGCTTTCTTTCCTGAAGAATTATACAGGGAATCCTCCCAGATTGCTTGACTTGCTTCTTTGTTCTGGGTGGTAGGAAGTGTGTGACTAGCCAATAGCCTTGTCCCACCTTGTCTCAAGGGTCAGAGCTGCTGTTGCCAGCATCACAGGCCACAGCGCTTTCTGCCAGATGGCTGCCTCAGTATCTGACTCGGAAGTGCTGCAGGCAATTAAAAACCTCCTTTCAGAGAACACGTCTTTCAATTCTGGGCCCATATGGTGATCAGGGCCTCTGGGTTTGCAATCATTTAAGAGGTCAGGCTCAAGAGAAAAGCATAGGGAAAGAACTGGAAGATGAGAAATGCCTGTAAAAAGGTGAAGAATAGGTATTTAATTTCACTAACTCCAAAATGAGTGGAGAAGGGGAAACAATTATTAAAAACTGGGTTCTCCACAGCCTTCCCATTCAAATGGGACATCACCCAGGGAGCAGCTCCCTTCCTATCCGTAAAGTCAGTTTTGCGTGTACTTGGCTAGGTCCTGGTACCCAGTAATCTCATTGTTGCTGTGAAGGTATGTTGTAGACGTGATTAACAGCTAAAATCATTTGACTTCAAGTAAAAGAAATTACTCTCATTTAATGTGAGTGGGCTTCATCCAATCAATTGAACAGCCTTAAGAGCAAAAACTGAGGGTTCCCAGAGAAAAAATACTGCCTCAAAACTGCAGCATTGATTTTTGCCTGAGTTCCCAGGCTGCCAGTCTGCCCTATAAATTTCAGACTTGCCAGCCCCCCCAATACCACTATGCTACACCTGCAGGTTAAAAATATTCCCAAAGTACTTGTGTATTAATATTTGAGAAGCAGTACTCTAAAACAATAAATTCTATTCAGCAGTTTCCATGGATTATTCTTTGAGATGTTACATTTAGTTGTGTCAATTTCAGTGGTCTTATAATGAATATATAACACTAAGCAAGACATCCACAGGTGTTTGTAGAACAAATAAATTTCTAAGTTTCCCCCCACAAAAATCATTCCGGAAAACAACAGTAGGTAGATACATGAATTCAATGATACACAAATGCATGAATTCAATGATACGTGAATGCATTTCTGACAAGTGTTCATGATTATTGTTAAACCTTGAGATTTTACCTAATGGTTCAGCTAATAATAGGCACTATTTCAAAGATTTGGACTAAGGCCATATTCAGAATTTCTAATATTTATCTGAAATAAGTCTAAATCTTATTAGGCTGCTCATCTGACTCTCAAAGACGATAGTACAGTTCCAGAAATAGACACAGCTAAGCAGTCAATTCATATTCTCAAGACCTGGAACCTCTGTCTGCAGGCAGTGAGTGTGGGGAAAATGTGAGATAAAATGGGGAAGGTGGTATGACCTAGAGTGAAGGTTTTGATATTACTCATGGGCTTATTTGAAGAGAAGTGAAATATTATGGGCCATGTGATACTATCATATGCTGAGAGGTGCTACCCATGTTCACTTCCTTTAGTGGATGGCTTTCTAGGTGACAGATATTCTTATTGGAACTTCTTTTTGGAGAACTTTATGAATAACGAATTTGCCTGTTGGGGAAGAAAATTCTCTAAAGATGGTTAGCTGCTCACGGAGAGTCTATAGGAATGAATCGAAGTACCGTCATCTCTCGGTACCCATGGGGGATTGGTTCCAGGACTCCTCGAGGAGACCAAAATACACAGATGTTTAACTCCCTTATATAAAATTGTGTAATATTTACATATAACCTACGCACATCCTCCCATATCCTTTAAATCATCTCTAGATTACTTATACCTAATACAATGTAAATTCTGTGTAAATAGTTGTTATACTGTATTGTTTAGGGAATAATGACAAGAAAAAAAGTCTGTACATATTCAGTACAGCTACAGCCATCTATTTTTATAAAAAAATATTTTCCATCCATGGTTTGCTGAAACCACAGATGTGGAACCCACAGATACAGAAGGCTGACTATATACTGCCTTCATATGAGAATATCTTAACTAAAGAGACTTAGACTAATTTAACAACCTGGATTGAAAGTAATGTTGAAGTCAGATTAGGGTTTGCTATAGGGTTAATTAGGTGGGTTTTGTATCGTCGTTTAGAGGAGTACCTTTATTTCTAACTATGCACGTGTATATACTTACTCTCCTTCCCATTCCTTTGGCTTTGTAAACATTATGTATTAAACATAAGGAGATGTTGTTTGATATGTGAGGTCATGACTGGTAACATCTTTTCCTGTGGTTTGGAGTGCACAGATGCAATGTCCCATGCAACAAATGACTGTTCCCCTCCCCTCCCACTGGCCCTCATCCCACTCTGACCAGCAGTATACTACTTAGCATGTTATTAGTGACTCTTGAGGATTCTGGGGTTGACTTGGGATGCCTTAACTGGATCCTATGGGCCTGAGAGAATCTGCGGACCTTCTCAGATGACCTACAAATTTTGTATTTGTTTATCTTCCTCCACTCCAAAATGTGTTCATAAGGCTTTTATCAAACTTAGGTGACCCCAGCAAAGGTTTAGAGTAGCTTTGCCCTCCGAACTTAACTACCTATTCCACCAGTACCGATGGTGTGCATAAAAGGACCTGAGGGCCTATATCATATAGAGGAAAAGAATATTGGTTTAAAACAAAGGTTGAAATGCCTATGACCTCAAGGGCTGCCCGGAATTGTTAAGCTGGGGAGTCTCCTAGGGTTAACTAATAGGGAGTCGCTGGCTGGTGGTGAACATGTCCTGCATACAGGCTTTTGGGAAAAAATTCAGGTTAAGCTGAAGCAGTGGTAGCTTTTGGTAGCTTCTGCTGTAACAGGGAGAAAAATGTGGCATCCTGGCTGGATTCTTGTGAAGTGATATGATGTATCTTAGCCAACTTTCCTTGTATACAGTGGGTGCTCAGCATGTGCAAATTCTTATTGTGCACTGCCCCTCCCCACATATACCTGTGTCTGTATGCAGTACAGTTGCTTGTTTGGCTTTTCTTCAAAATTCAATGGAGAGGCTTTCTCTTGGTGGGTCTACCCGTAAAGTAACATGTATTGTATCTCTCCAGGGGACCCATTACCGTGGTGTACCTGGAGCTGTGCAAATTGGTGGACCTTCTCTCTCTGTCTGTCCAATCTCTCCCTCTTTCTTTCCCTCTCTCCCTCCCTCAGTCCCTCCCTCCCTCTCTTCCTCTCTCTCTCCCTCCCTTCATCCTACTTCCCTTTCTCTCCCTTTCTCTTTCTTTCTTTTAATGGTCCTTTTTTCTCTTCGCTGTTGATTGTGTTCTGCAAGCATCAGACTTAAACCACTTGCATTTGTCAACGCATCTGTGGCCACCACTGCTCCCAGCACCCATCTCATCTGTTTTCATTTCTGTCTTATCACTGCTCACTCCTGTCACTTTTCATGTTTCTAAGGTTTTGCTAGAAAAGGACTGGCCAGCACAGAGAAGAATTTCTCTCTATCCGAGGTGTGAAAGAGCTAATCACCTCTCTTTAGGGGCATGTTTTTCACAAGGGAACTTCTTCCAGCTTTATCCAGGTGCTGTCCCCTCAGCAGCATAAGTTGTATATGTGTTTGTGGTGCTGGGGTGGGGGTCGGGGTTGCTGTTTTGTTTTCTGCTTATTGTGTTTTTTTCAACTAATTATAGGTCAGGGTTCTCAACCTTGGTTCTACATTAGAATCATCTGGGCGGCTTCTGAAAATCCTGATGCCTCCGTTCCCTTCCAGAAGAATTAAATCAGACTATCTGGGAGTGGGACCCCTTCAGTATTTTTTAAATTTCCTCAGGTGATTGATTTCAACATGCTGTCCAAGTTGATAACCACCAATCTAAGCTAAAATTCTAAAATGATGGAAGGCTGAATTTCAAGTCATGGAAATTTGGTTTTATATTTACAAACAACAAACCTTCCTAATCAGCACATAGGTGCTTGTCCAGAACATACCCTATACAAAAAATATATACGTATGAAATAAACAAAACGTGGTTTCACTTTTTTTTTTTGCTTTAACAATGTTAAAGAAACCTAAAGCATTATTAGTTGTTTCAAAAATTGATCCAAATATAACTGTTAGAAAAAAATACATGTTCATAGTTGTGTTTCTCCCAAATTTCACACACAGTTCAGAGAGCATTTCTGCCTATATTTTTAGCTAAGCATAGAGCTCCTGGTCCGGGAGACACTGAGAATTTCAAAATAGCTTGTTACCTAAAAATATACTTCCTGAAATGAACTTGAGGCCCGAGAGGGATGAATGGCTTTATTTTTTTTTCTTCTATATTTACTGTTACCACAAGAAAGCAAATCTTAAATTTATATATCTTTGTATTTTTAGAGACCCAGGAAACAGGTGCTATGCCCAAGCTACAAAGACAGTTGCAGGACAAAGTATCTAAGACAGAAACCTAAAATTCACAGGACAGAGAGTGACTGTGGAAGGGCATTGAAGTGTTCCTCTCTAGGCAAGAGCAGAGGGAATACGAGGCTTTGCTTAGGCCTTTCTAAGGGTTATGCCTTGGAAAAGTACCTCACAACTTTCTATGGCCCAGCAACTCCTCCAGTGCCCCATTTCGGTCTAAGTGCTTAATATTTATTAGTCTAGCATGTAAGTATTAATTCATGTTTGCTGGTTAAGTGCCTAGTAGCCTTGTCATACTTCACTGCCTGTCGAAACTAATGTCTTTAATTAACATGATCACCATCTCATTGAGGAAGAAAATGGGGATTAGGGTGTTATACCTTTATTTAAACTGCCCCTAGCTTGCAGTGTGTATTTTGCAAAGAAGAGTCTGTCTTCCATATTTTATTGAATAAATGTGAATGAGTATCACATTTATAATCACACTCCTCTCTCATCTGAGTGCAGAAGCTCTATATCCTATCCTACTTGGTATCAAGGGCTCCTTGTATTCATCCTGTGTTCACTCATTTATCCAAGAAACATTTTTTATACCTTCTATGTGACAGGTTCTCTTCTTGGCACTGGAGATATAGTAGGTAAATGAGGTGGACAAAGTCTCATGGAGCTTACATATTTGTGGATAGATTATTAGCAAGTATGTGATGCGGATAGTTTGTGCAGACAATAAAACAGAGTCCTGTGGTAGTTACTTGCAGGTTGCTGTGTAGCATGAAGAGGTGGCATTTGATCAGAGACCAGAAAAGTGACAGGAAGCTAAACAAAGGTAATAGCAAGTGAAAGGCCTGAGGAGGGAATGAACTTGGCTTCTTCCCAGAAAGGGGCAGGAAGCTGGCCATGGTGGTGGTAAGGGAGAGGTACGGAAGGCAGATCCTTAGGTGGATTCAGCTTTTATTTGCTGTGATCATACTCCAATGCCTCACCAATGCTTGGGATTATGTCTAGGAGGCACTCAGTAAGTGTTCGTTAATCAGCTGATTTCCCTCAAACACAGAGAGAAGTCAGTAGAACTAGTCCCTTGAAAAGAACACCCTTATAGCTCTTTCAGGAGTAGGTCAGGAAAATGGTGGTAAAGTCTTGTGCCTCCACCAACAGTTCCTCCTTTTGTGTGGCACTTCATGACTCTGTGAGGTTGTAACCTCCCTGCCCAGCTGGGCGGTGATGCTCGCCTGGCTCCCACATCCTCTGCGCTGCCCTCTATTTTGGGTCACCCTGACTTGGTCTGTTTCCTGTCTTATTCACCCAGCTAAACTATAATTTCCTTAAGGGTACTTTTATTTGTGGGCCCAGCACTCCGTACTATGCAGGGGCCCATCTAGGGTTCTTTATTGAATGATAAAGTTTTTGTAGAAAGTTGGCCTTATGACAACCGTTGACAAAAGCAAGTGGCTACTCAACCACCCCAACCCCTCCCCACCCCTCACCACCGTACAATGGATTTTATTACAGATTGCATACATGAGGGAGTTCTAATCTGATGTGAAGGAATTATTTTGCCTTTCTTCAGATTCATTCCATGACATCAAGTTCATTTGAAATTGCGTAACATCTTCAGGAATTCATTGGCAGGCTGCCTGGCAGTTGGATAATCATTTAATATATCTTTCTCTCTCCTCAGGTAACAATGACATGATGGTCACTGACAACAATGGTGCAGTCAAGTTTCCACAACTGTGTAAATTTTGTGATGTGAGATTTTCCACCTGTGACAACCAGAAATCCTGCCTGAGCAACTGCAGCATCACCTCCATCTGTGAAAAGCCACAGGAAGTCTGTGTGGCTGTATGGTAAGAGAGCCTTTTAAGAAGTTATTCTTTCTTTTCCCCTTTTTACATAATGTATTCTCATAGTACACACAGTCAGTGTATCTCTGTCCCCTAAGTGTAAACACCTGTTCCATTTCCCTTTCCTTTAGACCATCTCTCTTTCGATTATTAAATGTAGTTTCTAGGGTGTTCTCTGCATGTACGTGTACATTTATGTGGGTATGTCATGGTATATAAAACTATCTTTAATATAGTAAATCTGGAAACTCTTTCTTGTATCAAGAAGAGGGATTTGCCACTTAGTAGGCATTTAACCGACACCTCCTCAGTACCCCACAGTGAGACCAGGAGCTTTGTTCTCGTGAGGCAATCTCAGGTCTGGAAGAAGACGTGACGAAAGGTTGGCTGTTGGAAAAGACAACCACCTGCCAAAAATGGGGAATCTACGTGGAGAACCAGAAAAACAACCTATTTTTTTAGTCAGAAATCCTGGTTATATCATTCATATAACCATTGGGCTAGGTATGACTTATTTCTCGGCTCAGAACTACATATTTCTTTTTTTTTTTTTTTTTTTTTTGAGATGGAGTCTTGCTCTGTCACCCAGGCTGGAGTGCAGTGGCACATTCTTGGCTCACCACAACCTCCACCTCCCAGGTTCAAGTGATTCTCCTGCGTCAGCCTCTCAAGTAGCTGGGATTACAGGTGCCCGCTACCACGCCTGGCTAATTTTTGTATTTTGGGTAGAGACGGGGTTTCACCATGTTGGCCAGGCTGGTCTCGAACTCCCAACCTCAGGTGATCCGCTCGCCTCTGCCTCCCAAAGTGCTGGGATTACAGGCATGAGCCACCATGCCCGACCAGAACTATATATTTTTATTGGATCACATTTTCTACTCTCTCTCTCTCTCTCTCATTACCTCCAACTCATATACACATCTCAAATAGTAATTATACATAAACAGTGGATACTCATGAATCATCTGATTAATTCATGATTATAGATTGTGAGCATGAACAAGAAATAAACAACCTTGATCTTTAGAAGAGTTGCAATTTTGCAAAAGTACATAAATTCATTAATGAGATATGACATTTTGCAGACTTATTCTGATGTTTTTAATTTATTGGCCATTTTTTAAAAAGTAACTTATGTGGCTCCTGGTTAGTTGACAAACAAGAATGTAAACCCAAATATCTCTCACCCTTTTTTGGGAATAAGTCATTTGAGACCCCCAGACCTTGTAAAGCTAGCCTTGATGATAGATCTGGAAACTTTACCAATTTCTGTACATACCAGGGGATGAACTGGTTTCTTAAGAAAAACTGAAGGAATTTTTGCCTTTCTTCAGATTCATTCCATGACATCAAGTTCATTTGAAATTGTGTAACATCTTCAGGAATTCATTGGCAGGCTGCCTGGCAGTTGGA
>NW_012098876.1:2417933-2423154 GCF_000951045.1 Mandrillus leucophaeus | reverse complement strand
CTTGTAAAGCTAGCCTTGATGATAGATCTGGAAACTTTACCAATTTCTGTACATACCAGGGGATGAACTGGTTTCTTAAGAAAAACTGAAGGAATGTTAACAGCAAAGACCTGTCATGACGTACTTGCCAATATGATGTGATACCTGTCCATGTCCACTTCTAGGTAGTGCTTTCAGAGAAAGGATTTGGACAAAGAGTGTGTTCAGAGGAGAGGGACCAGTGTGGTTAGAGGCCCAGATATCATGCTGTCTGAGGAATGGCCTGGGCAATTAGACGTGGTTAGTGCAGTGAAGAGAGATCATGGGTTCTGCTGATGAAATTGAAAGGTTCTCAGGTAGAAAATCTAATAAACATATTCTGCATAACTCTGAAGGGTAGAGGGAGGATCCATAACATTGGCAAGAGGGCAGAGTTGTGCTCAGCGTAAGTTCAGACATTTTCACAATCATGGTTTCCCAACAGCAGAACAGGCTTCCTTTTCTGTAAGCACCAAGTGAAGTTCAGGAGAGGCTGGATGACCATGTGTCAAATAGAATGCAGGAAAGATTGAGACACCAGACTAGATGGCCTCAAAGCTTCCTTCCGTGGTTTCTCAAATATCTACGGTGGTGTGAGCGCTTACTTCTGCCACCCAAAAAGGCTCTTTTAATTAAGATTTTTGTTTTTCTGACCAGTAATACAAGCCCAAATCATTGAATGTGAATCAAGTCTCTCTACAATAGAGGCTTTGCTAGCCTCAAAAAAATGTGAGCATGTCGAAGAGAGGAGGCCGCCCTGTTTTTTCTGTGTCCCAGCTATAAAGGATAAATACAGTGAACATTATTTTGACCCGTCTTGGCCAAAGAAAGTTCTCCTGTGAAGCCAGGGCTGTTGCTAATGAGAAGGGGAAGTAGGGGATGCTATAGTGCCCTCCTTGATCCTCCTTCATGACCAAGGCACTCACTCCCTGGGAGTGTTGGCTGTTGAAGGTTCACTGCTGAGTCTTCCCTCCAGTGATGGGAGCTGCTTCATTCACGTTGGACACTTTTCATGGGTATCCAGCATCCCATGGCTAGTTGATGCAGAGAAACACATTCCTGGTTATTTTGCCGTAATGTGGGACATCTTTGAAGGACCATCTCACGTTCAGAGCTTCCAAGGCATTCACTGAGGCCTTTGCTGCAACCTGCATTATGGTTTAGCTTTTTCCTTCTGTGCAATACTGCTGCCTTTAGTCCCTTACAGATGCATCTCCAAAAATCTCCTGCTCAGAACTCACAGCCTCAAGGTCTGTTTCCAGGAAACCTAAACTAAGACAGGAGGCTACTGTAAAAATAGCCAGTGTGGAAACCGAAAGGCTCTACTATGATTGTAGATTTCAGTGGGGTTTTTTTTTTGATCAGTGTTAGTGTTTTTTTCATTCATTCATTCATTCATTCATTCATTTAACTAATGTCAGTTGTGTGCCCATTCCATGTAAAATGCTTAAGCTTCTTTCAAGGATAGAAATATTTTATAACCAAAGTTATTATTATTATTATTATTATTGAGAGGGGGTCTCCCACTGTTGCCCTGACTGGAGTACAATAGCGTGATCTTGGCTCACAGCAACATCCGCCTTGTGGGTTCATGCGATTCTCCTGCCTCAGCTTCCCAAGTAGCTGGGATTACAGGCGCACACCACTATCACCCGGCTAATTTTTTTGTATTTTTAGTAGAGATGGGGTTTCACTGTGTTGGCCAGGCTGGTCTCCAACTCCTGACTGTGTGATCCACTTGCCTCGGCCTCCCAAAGTACTGCGATTACAGGCATGAGCCACCATGCTCAGCCTCCAAAATTAATTTTATCATGTTGGTTCTTCTTTCAGTGGAAATTGATAACCTCTTCAATGGCTAAGAGTAAATGTTGTGGGACCAAAAAAGTCCGTATTTACTTCTTTGTGTTTACCTTTCCTATGCTCAGCTGTATCCAAAAAGGGTTTGAAAAGTTAGCTGTGCCTGGCTGTTACAGGAGTGAGTGGAGAAGGCAGTTAAGGACTTTACTGGGTCTCAAGTGTTACAGTTGTTTTCTCTCTGTGATTTTAGTTCTCTAAGTAGCTAAGAGGTGGAAAACCAGAGGCTCTGGAAGAGCTGCCCAATAATTATAGAGCAGCTTTCTTTCATGGCTCACGGTTCCTTCTTTGGCCTCTATAAGCATCATAAGGAAGAGGGACCATAACTTTCTCTGGGCACAGTGTACCTTCATTCTTCATTTTATTACCAAAACCAAAAACAACCTACACACACACACACACAAACACACACACACACACACACACAAAACTGTGGGGACAGGGAGGAAGGTATTCTTGTTCCATAACTACAGCTGATTTGAAGACTGCCTCGTAGCTTTGGGGTTTACGATGGGTAGATTTCTAAATATACGTGATTTGTTGTTTGATTATGCCAACTTTCATTTAGTTTCATTTGGTGTCCTGATAGCCACCCTCAACCAATTATTCTGCTTGTCACTCTTCCTGTCACAGCGGAGACCAACTTAGCAAAGCCTTGCTCCTCTTGTGTCTTTCGGAATTCTAGTTGAAGAGCCCTTGAGCCCCTTCGCAAGCAAACACATGTACCTCCACTAGAGTCACCTCTGGGCTGCATGAATGTCAACACTGGCACCATTCCTGCCTGGGCTGTCCTCACCCATACCCTTGCCTGTATCTCTTTGTCAACAGATTGTCCTTTAGTGTCCTTGACTTAAGCACTAAAAAGGAGGTATTGGTCAAAGTTGCTCTTTCTCTTATGGGGATGGCCCCACATCTTTTATAGGTGCAAGCTGTGTCTTAGCTGCTTCTTGCTTCTAGCCTGCCTTCCATTTTCCTTGCTGTGAGCAGTGAGCCTTTGTGCATGGGGCAGGGAGGATTAGGGGAAAATTGGTGAGCGAGTACATGCTCGCATTGGCTCATATGTGCACTCAGGATCTTCATAGACGATTACTGTAGCAAAACTGACTGGTCCAAATTAGCCCTTCCTTCCGCTCCCTCTCTAGACAAAGAGAATGCAATTCAAGACAGCAGGTATTTTGCATCTAAAAAGGACAGAGGTGAAAGGGAGGATGTCAGATTAACCTTGTTGGACAGTCATCCAAGATAGTATGTTCATGAGGGAGCAGAGGGAACTGGATAGAGAGGTGATGCCCTTTTCCAAGAGAGCCAAAGTGTTCTTTTGTTCAATCATAATAGTGGGCATTAATCATGTTGTTTAAAAATCTAATGTACCCTGAGAGCCAACTGAGCATTTCCTAGGACCCAGGGAAAATTCTGTGTGAGAAATTCTCTGAGCCCTGGGCTAAATTAGTCTTCAAATATGTGCTATGAAGGGATACTAAGTGTAAAAGTAGTTAGTTTATGACAGCATAAAATATTTCATTGAACTGTAAATGAAGAACACCCTGAAATCCTTTTCTGTTTCATGTATTTATTTATTTATTTATTTTTCTGAATTGCTCCTTTCTGTAATTTGGGAAAGACTGCAATTCTTTATCTGGAATGTTTCTTCCCGTTTTTCTCAGCAGAACCAGCTGTTGACAAGGAGTATACCCTTTACACGCAATGCTCTGGGGCCCAGCAAACAAAAAAAGAGGAACTGTGACTATTTCCCCAGGCATGCTCTTTGAAAACAGTATAGCTAGACAGGACAGATTTTGCCAGTTAAACTAGGGGTGTGATGTGAGGTTTGCATTACATTCAGGATGGAAGATTTAAAATTATCCTGAGTACCTAGGAATGTTCTTTTTTTCCATGTCTTCCCCTTTAATGATTTAATTAAGACTTAAGTGTGTAAAATTCTCCACCAGGACTGCCCCCATGGAACGCTGTCTGCTCCAGGTGATGTTTATAACCACAAATGGGTTCCAAGAATAAACAAAGGAAAAACAGAAAAAGGTAGAAAAACATAGGAGACTATAGGACAGCCTGCGAATGCTGGAGAACAGGAACCAGCTGCCGTTGTTAGGAACAACTTCATGAAGGAAAAGTATTCCAGATTGCCTTTCTGACTGGAGGCCAAATTATTCATTTATTCTCTTTCTCTTTCTCTCTCTCCCTCTCCCCTTGCTTCCAATGAATCTCTGCACTCTAGGAGAAAGAATGACGAGAACATAACACTAGAGACAGTTTGCCATGATCCCAAGCTCCCCTACCATGACTTTATTCTGGAAGATGCTGCTTCTCCAAAGTGCATTATGAAGGAAAAAAAAAAGCCTGGTGAGACTTTCTTCATGTGTTCCTGTAGCTCTGATGAGTGCAATGACAACATCATCTTCTCAGAAGGTGAGTTTTCTTCTCTTAAGGGTCTGGGATCTGACATCTGTGCCAATTTTTTGCATCCTTGGTCTACGGTGTCATAGAGCGTGTTCCTTCTGTGGTGGATTCCATACAGTGGATTAGGAGCCCATTCAGCTGGTGGAAAGATGGGCTTAGGGAGTAGCAGGGTTTGTTCCGGTTCTCATCAAATATGGTTGACTGGGGCTAACATTATTATTTGTCTTTGACAAATAGTTTCTTTCACCTAGAGCAGTGGTTCTCGAAGTGCAGCCCCTTGAGCAGCCAGCATGAGTATCACCTGGGAACCTGTTATCAATGCAGATTCTCAGGCCCCACTAAATCAGAAACGTAGGGGGTGAATCACAGCTATCCGTATTTTAACAAGCCCTCCCAGTAATTTGGTGCAGCTAAAATTTGGTAATCATTGTTCTAAAGATTTGGATGGGGTTGTTTAATCTTCGAGGAGGACTTTCTTTATAACTGACGTTGTTTCTTGTACATAGTCCCAGGATTTGTCTTTAGGGTACTTGTCATCGATCCCATATGAGAGAAAAATTGAAATACAGAGAGGAAATAATGAGCTTACTCTTGGATAAAGGGTAAAATAAAAAGTTTACCCTTGAAGCCAGGAGAAGAGTAGATTAGATACTAGCCTTCATCTTTGAAGTTCAGCATTTACTCGGCTTGAAAGGAAGGCATAGACTATTCCTTCAATTTTTAATAAGAAGGGTATTCACTGGCTTAATTATAAAAGTATTATATGCTCTTCATCAAAAATTTCAGACAATCCAACAGTGTGTGAAATCGAGACCATCCTGGCTAACACGGTGAAACCCCGTCTCTACTAAAAAATACAAAAAAAACTAGCCGGGCGAGGTGGCGGGCGCCTGTAGTCCCAGCTACTCGGGAGGCTGAGGCAGGAGAATGGCGT